>NC_090737.1:79273035-79278035 GCF_036898095.1 Palaemon carinicauda | reverse complement strand
TCTGGAAGGCTGCAACAATGGGTTGTGAGGGAAACACAAGTGTGTGTCTTTCCTTTCTGAATTGTTATGCTATACTATGCATATCCAGTGATACATAGTTCACTTGATACTCATGGAAATTTCTTCTCTTTACAGAAGGACACTCCGAAGTGGGGAAGTGCTTTCTGCAATGTCAGCAGCAAGAACCTCTGCGGACATGAGTTTTGTAGGAGACACGCAGCATACGCTGTCTCCAAGGATGATCTCCGGTATTGGGACCCTCAGGTATGTACTGTGTGCACTAACCTGATTAATGAGACATTTAAATAGCTAGGAAGAAGCTTCGTACCTGGGTAAGGGGCTTCCAAAAGAACACTTCTGGCCCTTATCTTCCAAGTGAGAAAATGAGGGTGTATCCTTTCCCTAAGGCATCAGCTGATGCAGTGATTCCCCAGCCTCAAGAGGAGATCCCCTAAGTTCAGATCCAGGTGGATGCTGAAGTCGCGGTCGCGATGCAAGACATCCAGCTAAATGACAGGATGTCTGATGTGGACGGGTGTCAGGAGGAAGACCTCCTGGCAGAAGCCCAGGATGAAGTTCAAGCCCCTCTACATCGGCCGGTCTCCCAGTAGAGCTGGGACAGGCCCTCTCTTCTATTGTTGGAATGATCCAACAAATGCAGAAGGAGAATCAGGAGAAGGCGGCTGCAATGGAACTGCGAATGCAGTGCCTTGCAGAATCACATGGGCCCCAGAAAAAGCTCAATGTGACAGACCTTCCCTTGTGCTCAGATGCTAACCCATGGAGGTATGCTGAGCACATGCCGATGACGACTGGAAAGATCGTCATCTCGGATAAGCTGGGCTCAGTTCCCCTGGAGGGTGGAATTCTGGCCCAGCAAGGCATCATATCCGGACTGTTATGTCCGGCTGAGGAAGGAACCAGCTTCAAAGGAGGAGACAGAGCCGAAGGAGGTCATAGTGATGGACCATGCTAAGGCTCAAGCTCTACTTTCATCCTCGATGAAAGAGAGGGGCTTCTCTAACTCAAAGGTAGCTGCATTGAATAGGAAGCTCCCTTCCTTTGTGTCCTCGCCTACTAGAGCCTTCCCCCTTTTACAGAAAGGGTTTCTGGCTGTACGAAAAGCAATCGAGGCCGGCAAGTCTTGCCCCTCCCTAGAGGAGTGTAAACCCTTGTTGCTGGCCCTGCCTATGGACCACAAAGACTGGAAGGACGTCCATCTTACGTTCTCAGTGGGAAAGTTGGAGGCTGATATTGCCGGACGTCAGTTCGGCAAGGACCTCCCTAAGCTGTCTGACTTTCTTTTGCGAAGTGAGTTCGATACAAAAGAAAGACTGACTGCCTCAATGTCTCTTCAGACTACTCTCGAGACGATAGCAAGTGACCCCAAGGTCCATGAAATGTTCATGGTAGTGGCCAAGCCTCATCTGGCCACAGTGACGAAGGACCTTTATGGCTTCGTCAAGGCAAGGAGAGCTTGTAGGGAGTTCGTGTTTACCTCGGCTACGGTGAGGCACTAGCTAAAGAAACTAATCTCCTCCAACATTTGGGGAAAAGACCTTTTTCCCTACCGACTTGGTCAAAGAAGTTGTTGATAAAGCCGCCTTGGAGAATAGAAACCTTCTCCAGAAGTGGGGCCTGGCTATCAAAAGAAAGTCTTCCCCGGATGAGGGTCCTCAACCAAAGAGGAAGACTATGAGGACTAGGCTACCGTCTCGGCCAGCCAAGCCTCTTAGACAGCAACAGCAACTGCAATTGCCATTGCCCCCAGTGCCCCAGATCGTGGCACAAACCCCGACCACCTTTCAGTGGGTACCCCAGGCCGTGTCGACACAGTCCTCGGCATTCACCCCAGCGTTCGAAGGGCAGTCTACTTCCTTTCGAGCAAAGCCTAGAGGAGCAGCCAGAGGCTCGTCTAGACGCCCCTCAAGGGGAAGGGGATTCAGGGGTGGTCGTGGTCAGGAAGGCAAGACCTCAGGATGGCAGTCCAAGTGAGGTGATACCGGAAGGAGGGAGACTTCTGAAATTTCGGGATCGGTGGACCTTCGATCCCTGGGCCCACAGCCTACTCAAGAATGGACTGGGCGGGAGCTGGTACAGCACTCCACCCCCGTACCTTCGGTTTTTCCAACACTCCACCCCCGTTATGGAGGAGTACGTTCAAGAACTGTTGGAGAAAAAGGGTGAAGCCCATCAATTTCTAAGGGAGGCTGTTTTGTGTTCCCAAGAAAGACTCGGAAAAGCTCAGAGTCATTCTGGACTTGTCGCCACTTAACAAGTTCATAGTGAATTGCAAATTCAAAATGCTAACACTGCAACACATAAGGATCTTACTGCCCAAGAGGGCATATTCCGTCTCTATAGACTTGTCAGACGCCTACTGGCACATTCCAATTAGCCATCGACTCTCCCCCTACCTAGGGTTCAGGCTACAACGAAGACTATACGCCTTCGGAGCCATGCCATTCGGGCTAAACATAGCCCCAAGGATTTTTACGAAGCTTGCGAGCGTAGCTCTCAAACAATTTCAGGTAGTAGCCTACCTGGACGACTGGTTGGTGTGGGCAGCATCCGAGACAGAATGCTTGCAAGCTTCCAGTCAAGTGGTCCAGTTCCTAGAGTACCTAGGCTTCAAGATCAACAGAAAAAGTCTCGACTTTCTCCATCTCAAAAGTTCCAGTAGCTAAGATCCACTGGGACCTTTTGTCACACCGTTTCTCCACCCCGGCGAAGAAAAGGAAGGAGATAGCGGGTTCTGTCAAGAGACTTCAAGATTCCGAAAGGATATCAAGACATGAGCAGGAGAGAGTACTGCGCTCTCTCCAGTTTGCTTCGGTGACAGACCCAGTGCTAAGAGCACAGCTAAAGGATGCAATCGGAGTTTGGAGAAGTTATGCATCAAACGCGTGAAGAGATCTGAGAAGACCAGCCGCTTCGGCTAAGTACTCTTCTCAGGCCTTGGTCCCAAGCCAGACATCTAAAGAAGTCAGGTTCTTCTTCAGCCACCTCCCCCGTCGGTGACGATTCACTCAGACGCCTCGAAGGAGGGATGGGGAGGTCACTCTCATCGGAAAAAAGTCCAGGGGACTTGGTCCAGGCTATTCAAGACCTTTCTCATAAAACTTTCTAGAAGCTAGGGCAGTGCTCCTTACCTTAAAGAAAGTCTCCCCGCGTCATTCATTCCACATAAAGTGGTGATAGACAGCGAGGTAGTTGTGAGATACTTGAATCGACAAGGATCGAGGTCACCACCTCTCAACCAGGTGATGTTGGCCGTCTTCCGATTGGCGGAAAATAAGAAGTGGTACCTGTCGGCAGTTCACCTTCAAGGAGTCCGCAATGTGACAGCGGACGCTCTATCCAGGTTCACACCGATAGAGTCGGAATGGTCCTTAGACGCAGGATCATTCTCCTTCATTCTGAATCAGTCCCAGAACTGCAGATAGACCTCTTTGCGACGAAAGACAACAAGAAGTTGCCCCTGTACGTGCCCCGTACGAGGACCCCTTACCGGAAGCAGTGGACGCGATGTCCCTCGACTGGAACAGATGGTCCAAGATTAATCTGTTCCCTCCTCACAACCTTCTGTTGAGGGTCCTCAACAAACTGAGATCCTTCAAAGGGTAGCGGCAATAGTGGCCCACAAGTGGCCGAACAGCGTGTGGTTCCTCCTGGCATTGGAACTGTAGCTGAAGTTTGTACCACTACCAGATCCAGTTCTGACCCGGCGAGTCCAGAAGTCAACTGTCTGCGCTTCATTACAGAAAACCCGGACCCTGCAGTTCATGATTTTCTCTCCCTAGCGGTGAGAAAGCGTTTCGGGATTTCGAAAGCCAGTATAGACTTCCTTGAGGAATATAAGTGCAAATCTACTAGAAGGCAATATGAGTCATCTTGGAGAAAATGGGTGGCCTTTTGTCAAGGCGAAGATTCCGCAGGAGATCTTGACAGACTTCTGCTTATCTTTTTTCCCCACCTCCATGGTCAAGGGTTGGCAGCGAACACGATTTCAGCGTGTAAGTCTGCTAAATTTTGCACATTTTTACGTGTTTTTCATATTCAAATAAGCCATATATATTTTTGATACATTAATGTCTGGATTCTCTTAACGACCTCGGGATCAGAGCCCCAGGCGAAATCACACAAAGACAAGAGCTTGGCTCCGGCCGGGAATCGAATCCTGGGGCTCTGATCCCGAGGTCCTTAAGAGAATCCAGACATTAATGTATCAAAAATATATATGGCTTATTTGAATATGAAAAACACGTAAAAATGTGTAAAATTTATCATTAATTGAATGCCAAGTAACAAACTACTAATTAGCTACGATGGTGAAGATGGGTTGATTTCAATTCTAAGTACAAAATACCTGAATTCGACAGGTATAAGTATAGAAGAATTGTCATTGACTTTTATCTTTCTTCGTGGCCAAGTGGCTTAGTCACTGTCTATACAAGCATGCCGACCAGGGTTCGATTCCCGGCCGGAGCCAAGCTCTTGTCTTTGTGTGATTTCGCCTGGGGCTCTGATCCCGAGGTCGTTAAGAGAATCCAGACATTAATGTATAAAAAATATATATGGCTTATTTGAATTTGAAAAACACGTAAAAATTTGCAAAATTTATCATATATATATATATATATATATGTATATATATATATATATATATATATATATATATATATATATATATATATATATATATACATACATATATATATATATATATATATATATATATATATATATATATATATATATATATATATATATATATATATATATATATATATATATACATATACATATATATACAATATATATATATATATATATATATATATATATATATATATATATATATATATATATATATATATATATATATACTGTATACATATATACATATATATATATATATATATATATCTATATATAATATATATATATATATATATATATATATTCTAATAGAGATACCATAATTGTATGAATAAAGA
>NC_090737.1:79245535-79263035 GCF_036898095.1 Palaemon carinicauda | reverse complement strand
ACTGAGGTGTGAGTAGTTGGTTTTGTAAGACTCCACTTTACCTTAAGTGTGAGTAGTTGGGTTTTTCAGACCCAACTTTACCTGAGGTGTGAGTAGTTGGGTTTGTCAGAACCCATTTTGCTTGAGGTTTGAGTAGCGTGGGTTTCTCAGACCCTACATTATGTGAGGTGTGAGTAGTTGGGTTTATCAAACACCACTATACCTGAGATTTGAGTAGCGTGGGTATGACAAACCCCACTTTAACTGAGGATTGAATAGCCTGGGATTGTCACACCCCACTTTACCTTATGTTTGAGTTGTAGGGTTTGCCAGACCCGACTAAACCTAAAGTGTGAGTAGTTGGGTTTGTCAGACCCCATTTAACATGAGGTGTGATTAGTTCGGTTTTTTAGACCCCATTTTATAAGAGGTGTGAGTAGTTGTGTTTTCTAGACCCCATTTTACCTAAGGTGTGAGTAGTTGCGTTTGTTACACCGCAATTTACCTGAAGTGTGAGTAGTTAGGTTTATCAGATCCCACTTTACCTTAGGTTTGAGTAGCGTGGGTTTATCATGCCCCATTTTACCAGATGGGTCAGTAGTTGGGCTTGTCAGACCCCTTTTTACCTGAGGTGTGAGTAGTTGGGTTTTTCAGACCCCATTTTACATGAGGTTTGATTAGTTGGGTTTTCACACCTCACTTTACCTGAAGTGTGAGTAGTTAGGTTTATCAGACTCCACTTCACCTTAGGTTTGAGTAGTGTGGGTTTATCAGACCCCATTTTACCAGAGGTGTGAGTAGTTGGGTTTGTCTGACCCCATTTTACCAGAAGTTTTAGTAGCGTGGGTTTGTCAGACACCACTTCACGTGAGGTGTGGGAGGTTGGGTTTGTCAAACCCCAATTTACCTGAGGTTTGATTAACGTGGGTTTTTCAGACCCCATTCTACCTGAGGTTTGAGTAGCGTAGGTTTGTCAAACACATCTTTATCTGAGGTGTGAGTAGTTGGGTTATTCAGACCCCACTTTACCTGAAGTGTGAGTAGTTGGGTTTGTCACACCCCACTTTACCTGAGGTTTGAGTAGTTGTATTTGTCAGATCACATTTCACATGAGGTGTGAGTAGTTAGGTTTGTCAGACCCCACTTTCCCTGAAATGAGAGTTGTTGGGTTTTCACACCCACCTCTACCTGAGGTGTGAGTAGCTGGATTTGTCAGACACCATTTTACCTGAGGTGTGAGTAGTTGGGTTTTTCAGACCCCACTTTATCTGATGTTTGAGAAGTGTGGGCTTGTCACACCCCACTTTACGTGAGATGTGAGTAGTTGGGTTTGTCAGACCCCACTTTACCCGAAGTTTGAGTAGCTGGGTTTTTCAGACCTCATTTTCCCTGAGGTATAAGTAGTTGTGTTTGTCAAACCCCATTTTACTCGAGGTGTGAGTATTTGGATTTGTGAGACCCCGCTATACCTGAGGTGTGAGTAGTTGGGTTTTCAGACCCCACTTTGCGGGAGGTGTGAGTAGTTGGGTTTGTCAGACCCCCTTTACCTGGAGTGTGAGAAGTTGGGTTTGTCAGACCCCATTTTACCTGAGGTGTAAGTAATCTGGTATATCAGACCCCATTTTACCTGAGGTGTAGGTAGTTCGGTTTGTCAGACACCACTTTACCTGATGTGTGAGTAGTTGGGTTTGTCACACACCACTTTACATGAGGTGTGAGTAGCGTGGGTTTGTTGTGAGTACTTGGGTTTGGCAGACCCCACTTTACATGAGGTGTGAGTAGTTTGGTTTGTCAGACCCCACTTTACCTGAAGTGTGAGTAGTTGGCTTTGTCAGACCCCATTTTACCTGAGGTTTGAGTAGTTGGGTTTGTCAGATCCCATTCTACCTGAGGTATGAGTAGTCGGGTTTGTCAGACCCCATTTTACCTGAGGTGTGAGTAGATGGGTTTGTCAGACCCCACTTTACCTGAAGTTTGCGTAGTTGGGTATGTCAGACCCCACTTTACCTGAGGTATGAGTAGCGTGGGTTTGTCAGCCCCAGTTTACATGAGGTGTGAGTAGCGTGGGTTTGTCAGACCCCACTTTACTGAGGTTCTAGTAGTAGGGTTTGTCAGACCCAACTTAATCCACAGTGTGAGTAGTTGGGTTTCTCAGGCACAACTTTACGTGAGGTGTGAGCAGCATATGTTTGTTGTGAGTAGTTGGGTTTGTCACACCCCACTTTACCTGAGGTGTGATTAGCGTGTGTTTGTCAGACCCCACTTTACCTGAGGTGTGACTAGTTGGGTTTGTCAACACCCACTTTACCTGAGATTTGAGTAACGTGGGTTTGTCAGACCCCACTTTACTCTAGGTGTGAGTAGCTGGTTTTGTTAAACCCCAATTAACCTGAGTTTGAGTAGCGTTGGTTTGTCAGACCCCGCTTTACCTGACGTGTGAGTAGCAAGGGTTTGTCAGACCCCACATTCCCTGAGGTGTGAGTAGCCTGGGTTTGTCAGACCCCATTTTACCTTAGGTTTGAGTAGCGTGGGTTTGTCAGGCCCCACTTTACCTGAGGTGTGAGTAGTTGGGTTTTTCAGATCCCACTTCACCTGAAGTGTGAGTAGTTGGGTTTGTCAGACTCTATTTCACCTGAGGTGTGAGTAGTTGGGTTTTTCAGACCCCTTTTCACCTGAGGTGTGAGTAGTTTTGTTTGTCAGACACCATTTTAACTGAGGTGTGAGTAGTTGGTTTTGTAAGACTCCACTTTACCTTAAGTGTGAGTAGTTGGGTTTTTCAGACCCAACTTTACCTGAGGTGTGAGTAGTTGGGTTTGTCAGAACCCATTTTGCTTGAGGTTTGAGTAGCGTGGGTTTCTCAGACCCTACATTATGTGAGGTGTGAGTAGTTGGGTTTATCAAACACCACTATACCTGAGATTTGAGTAGCGTGGGTATGACAAACCCCACTTTAACTGAGGATTGAATAGCCTGGGATTGTCACACCCCACTTTACCTTATGTTTGAGTTGTAGTGTTTGCCAGACCCGACTAAACCTAAAGTGTGAGTAGTTGGGTTTGTCAGACCCCATTTAACATGAGGTGTGATTAGTTCGGTTTTTTAGACCCCATTTTATAAGAGGTGTGAGTAGTTGTGTTTTCTAGACCCCATTTTACCTAAGGTGTGAGTAGTTGCGTTTGTTACACCGCAATTTACCTGAAGTGTGAGTAGTTAGGTTTATCAGATCCCACTTTACCTTAGGTTTGAGTAGCGTGGGTTTATCATGCCCCATTTTACCAGATGGTCAGTAGTTGGGCTTGTCAGACCCCATTTTACCTGAGGTGTGAGTAGTTGGGTTTGTCAGACCCCATTTTACATGAGGTTTGATTAGTTGGGTTTTCACACCTCACTTTACCTGAAGTGTGAGTAGTTAGGTTTATCAGACTCCACTTTACCTTAGGTTTGAGTAGTGTGGGTTTATCAGACCCCATTTTACCAGAGGTGTGAGTAGTTGGGTTTGTCTGACCCCATTTTAATAGAAATTTTAGTAGCGTGGGTTTGGCAGACACCACTTCACGTGAGGTGTGGGAGGTTGGGTTTGTCAAACCCCAATTTACCTGAGGTTTGATTAACGTGGGTTTTTCAGACCCCATTCTACCTGAGGTTTGAGTAGCGTAGGTTTGTCAAACACATCTTTATCTGAGGTGTGAGTAGTTGGGTTATTCAGACCCCACTTTACCTGAAGTGTGAGTAGTTGGGTTTGTCACACCCCACTTTACCTGAGGTTTGAGTAGTTGTATTTGTCAGATCACATTTCACATGAGGTGTGAGTAGTTAGGTTTGTCAGACCCAACTTTCCCTGAAATGTGAGTTGTTGGGTTTTCACACCCACCTCTACCTGAGGTGTGAGTAGCTGGATTTGTCAGACACCATTTTACCTGAGGTGTGAGTAGTTGGGTTTTTCAGACCCCACTTTATCTGATGTTTGAGAAGTGTGGGCTTGTCACACCCCACTTTACGTGAGATGTGAGTAGTTGGGTTTGTCAGACCCCACTTTACCCGAAGTTTGAGTAGCTGGGTTTTTCAGACCTCATTTTCCCTGAGGTATAAGTAGTTGTGTTTGTCAAACCCCATTTTACTCGAGGTGTGAGTATTTGGATTTGTGAGACCCCGCTATACCTGAGGTGTGAGTAGTTGGGTTTTCAGACCCCACTTTGCGGGAGGTGTGAGTAGTTGGGTTTGTCAGACCCCCTTTACCTGGAGTGTGAGAAGTTGGGTTTGTCAGACCCCATTTTACCTGAGGTGTAAGTAATCTGGTATATCAGACCACATTTTACCTGAGGTTTGAGTAGTTGGGTTTTTCAGACCCAACTTTACCTGAGTTGTGAGTAGTTTGGTTTGTCAGACCCCATTTTACCTGAGGTGAGAGTTGTTGGGTTTGTCAGCCCCACTTTAACTGAGGTTTGAGAAGTGTGGTTTTGTCAGACCTCACTTAATCTGAGGTGTGAATAGCTGGGTTTGTCTGACCCCACTTTACCTGAGGATTGAGTAGCGTGTGTTCATCAAACAAAACTTTACCTGAGGTTTGAGTAGCGTGGGTTTGTCAGACCACACTTTACCTGAGGTTTCAGTAGCGTTGGTTTGTCAGACCCCACTTTACCTGAAGTGTGAGTAGCGTGGGTTTATCAGACCCAATTTTACATGAGGTTTGAATAGTTGGGTTTGTCAGACCCCATTTTGCATGATGTGTGAGTAGTTGGGTTTATCAGACCCCATTTTACCTGAGGGGTGAGTAGTTGGGTTTGTCAGACCCCACTTTACCTGTAGTTTGAGTAGTTGGGTATGTCAGACCACACTTTACCTGAGGTTTGAGTAGCGTGGGCTTGTTAGACCCCACTTTTCCTGAGGTGTTACTAGCTGGGTTTGTCAGAACCCAATTTACCTGAAGTGTGAGTAGTTGGGTTTGTCGGACCTCATTTTACCTGAGGAGTGAGTAGTTATGTTTGTCAAAACCCATTTTACCTGAGGTTTGAGTAGTTCTGTTTGTCAGACCCCATTTTACCTGAGGTGTGATTAATTTTGTTTAACAGAACCAACTTTACCTGAAGTGTGAGTAGCTGGGTTTGTCTGACCCCACTTTACTTGAGGTGTGAGTAGTTGTGTTTGTCAGACCCCATTTTACCTCATGTGTTAGTAGTATGGATTGGCAAACCTAAATTTACCTGTGGTTTGAGTAGTGTGGGTTTGTCAGACCCCACTTTACGTGAGGTGTGAGTAGTTGGGTTTGTCAGACCCCACTTTACTTGAGGTTTGAGTAGTGTGGGACTTCGAGACCTAACTTTACCTGAGGCCTGAGTAGCGTGGGTTAGTCAGACCCAATTTACCTGAGGTTTAAGTTGTCACAGCCCACTTTACCTTAAGTGTGAGTAGTTGGGTTTTTCAGACCCCATTGTACCTGAGGTGTTAGTTGTTGGGTTTATCAGACCACATTTTACCTGATGTGTGAGTAGTTGGGTTTGTCAGACCCCTTTTTACCTGAGGCGTGAGTAGTTGGGTTTGCAAGACCACACTTTACCAGAAGTGTGAGTATTTGGGTTTATCAAACACCACTTTACCTGAAGTGTGAGTAGTAGGGTTTTTACGGCCCATTTTACCTGAGGTGTGAGTAGTTGGGTTTGTCAGACACCACTTTATATGAGGTTTGAAAAGCATGGATTTGTCAGACCTCACTTTATCTAAGGTTAGAGTAGCTTGGGTTTGTCAGACCAACTTTACCTGATGTATGAGTAGTTGGGTTTATCAGACCCCACTTTACCTGAGGTGTGAGTAGCGTGGATTTGTCAGACACACTTTATATGATGTGTGAGTAGTTGGGTTTATCAGACTCCAATTCACCTGAGGTTTGAGTAGCGTGGGTTTGTCACACCCTACTTTACCTGATATGTGAGTAGTTGGGTTTGTCAGACCACACATTACATGATATTTGAGTAGCGTGGGTTTTTCACACCCTGGTTTACGTGAGGTGTGAGTAGTTGGGTTTGTCAGACCTCAGTTTACATGAGGTTTGAGTAGCGTGGATATGTCAGATCCCACTTTATCTGAGGTTTGAGTATCATGTGTTTATCAGACCCCACTCAAACAGAAGTGTGAGGTTTTAGGTTTATCAGACCCTACTTGATCTGAGGTGTGAGTAACGTGGGTTTATCGGACACCACTTAATCTGAGGTGTGAGTAACGTGGGTTTATCAGACACCACTTTACCTGAGGTGTGAGTAGTTGGGCTTGTCAGACCCTACTTCACCTGAGGTGTGAGTAGTTGGATTTGTCAGACCGCAATTTATGTGAGGAGGGAGTAGTTGGGTTAGTCAGATCTCACGTTACTTGAGGTGTGAGTAGTTAAGTTTGTCGGACAGCACTATACTTGAGGTGTGAGTAGTTTGGTCTCTCAGACCATACTTTACCTGAGGTCTGAGTAACGTCTGTTTATCAGACCCTACTTTACATGACGTGTGAGTACCATGGGTTTCTCACACCCCACTTCACCTTAATAATGAGTAGTTATTTGGTCAGACTCAACTTTATATGATAAATGAGATGTTGGGTTTGTCAGACCCCTCTTTACCGGAAGTGTGAGTAGTTGGGGTTTCCTGGCCACACTTTACCTGAGGTGTGAGTAGCGTGGCTTTGTCTGACCCCACTTTACATGATGTGTGAGTAGCGTGGGTTGGTGAGACCCCAATTTACCTGGGGTTTGAGTAGTCTGGTTTTCCAGACCCCACTTTACGTGAGGTTTGAGTAGTTTGGTTTGTCAGACTCCACTTTACCTGAAGTGTTTGTAGTTGTGTTTGTCAGACCCCCTTTTAACTGAGGTGTGAGTAGTTGGGTTTGTCAGACCCCATATTACCTAAGGTGTGAGTAGTTGGGTTTGTCAGATCTCACTTTACCTGAGGTGTGGGTAGTTGGGTTTTTTAGACCCTACTTTATCTGATGTGTGAGTAGTTGGGTTTGTCAGACCCCTCTTTACGTGAGGTGTGGGTAGTTGGGTTTGTCACATCCCACTTTACCTGAAGTGTGAGTAGTTGGGTTTGTCAGACCCATTTTACCTGAGGTGTGAGTAGTTGGGTATATCAGACCATTTAACCTGAGGTGTGAGTAGTTGGATTTGTAATACCCCACTTTACCTGAGGTGTAGGTAGTTGGGTTTGTCAGACCCCATTTTACCTGATTAGTGAGTAGTTGTGTTTGTCAGACCCAACTTTACCTTTGGTTTGAGATTGTGGGTTTGTCAGAACCCACTTTACATTAGGTGTGAGTAGTTGGGTTTGTCAGAACCCACTTTACCTGATGTGTGAGTAGTTGGGTTTGTCACACCACATTTTACCTGATGTGCGTGTAGTTGGGTTTGTCAGACCCCGTTTTACCTGAGGTGTCAGTAGTTGGGTTTGTCAGACCCCACTTTACCTGAGGTGTGAGTACGATGGGTTTTTCACACCCTACTTTACCTGAGATGGGAGTAGTTGGGTTTGTCAGACCACACTTTACATGAGATTTGAGTAGCGTTGGATTTTCACACCCTAGTTTACGTAGGGTATGAGTAATTGGGTTTGTCAAACCCTAGTTTACCTGAGGTTTGAGTAGCGTGGATATGTCAGATCCCACTTTATCTGAGGTTTGAGTATGGTGAGTTTGTCATACCACACCTTACCATAGGTCTGAATATTAGGGTTTATCAGACCCCACTACCAGAAGTGTGATTAGTTAAGTTTGTCAGACCCCACTATACCTGAGGTGTGATTAGTCGGGTCTCTCAGACCCTACTTTACCTGAGGTCTGAGTAACCTCTGTTTATCAGACCCCACTTTACATGAGGTGTGAGTACCATGGGTTTCTCAGACCCCACTTTACCTTAGGAATGAGTAGTTATTTTGTCAGACTCAACTTTACGTGATGTGTGAGATGTTGGGTTTTTCAGACCCCACTTTACCGGGGGTGTGAGTAGTTTAGGTTTCCAGGCCCCACTTTACGTGAGGTTTGAGTAGCGTGGCTTTGTCAGACCCCACTTAACATGTGTGAGCATCGTGGGTTTGTGAGACCAAACTTTACCTGAGGTGTGAGTAGTTGGGTTTACCAGACCCCACTTTACGTGAGGTGTGAGTACCGTGGGTTTGTTGAGACCCCATTTTACCTGAGGTGTGAGTATTCTGGTTTTCCAGACCCCACTTTACGTGAGGTTTGAGTAGTTTGGTTTGTCAGACCCCACTTTACCTGAAGTGTGAGTAGTTGGGTTTGTCAGACGCTATTTTAACTGTGGTGTAAGTAGTTGGGTTTGACAGACCCCATATTACCTGAGGTGTGAGTAGTTTGTCAAACCCTACTTTACCTGAGGTGTGAGTAGTTGGGTTTTTCAGACCCCATTTTACCTAAGGTGTGAGTAGTTGGGTTTGTCAGACCCCACTTTATCTGATGTGTGAGTTGTTGGGTTTGTCAAACCCTACTTTATCTAATATGTGAGTAGTTGGTTTTGTCAGACCCCTCTTTACGTGAGGTGTTGGTAGTTGGGTTTGTCACACCCCACTTTACCTGAAGTGTGAGTAGTTGGGTTTGTCAGACGCCTTTTTACCTGAGGTGTGAGTAGTTGGGTGTGTTAGACCATTTAACCTGAGGTGTGAGTAGTTGGATTTGTAATACCCCACTTTACCTGAGGTGTGATTAGTTGGGTTTGCCAGACCCCATTTTACCTGATTAGTGAGTAGTTGGGTTTGTCAGACCCTACTTTCCCGATGGTTTGAGATTGTGGGTATGTCAGAACCCACTTTACGTGAGGTGTGAGTAGCTGAGTTTGTCAGATCCCACTTTTCCTGAGGTTTGAGTTGCGTTGGTTTGTCACACCCCACTTTACCTGATGTTTAGATAGTTGGGGCTGTCACACAACATTTTACCAGACGTGCGAGTAGTTGGGTTTGTCAGACCCCATTTTACCTGAGGTGTCAGTAGTTGGGTTTGTCAGAACCCACTTTACGTGAGGTGTGAGTGCGATGCGTTTGTCACACCCTACTTTACCTGAGATGGGAGTAGTTGGGTTTGTCAGACCACACTTTACATGAGATTTGAGTAGCGTTGGTTTTTCACACCCTAGTTTAAGTAAGGAATGAGTATTTGGGTTTGTCAAACCCCAGTTTACCTGAGGTTTGAGTAGCGTGGATTTGTCAGATCCCACTTTATCTGAAGTTTGAGTATCGTGGGCTTGTCATACCACACCTTACCATAGGTCTGAGTATTAGGGTTTATCAGACCCCACTCTACCAGAAGTGTGAGTAGTTGGGTTTGTCAGACCCCACTTTATCTGAGGTGTGAGTAGCGTGTGTTTATCAGACACCACTTTACCTTAGGTGTGAGTAGTTGGGTTTGTCAGACCCTACTTTACCTGAAGTGTTAGTAGTTGGGGTTTTCAGTCCGCAATTTCTGTGAGGTGGGAGTAGTTGGGTTTGTCACACCTCACGTACTTGAGGTGTGAGTAGTTAAGTTTGTCAGACCCCACTATACCTGAGGTGTGAGTAGTTGAGTCTCTCAGACCCTACTTTACCTGAGGTCTGAGTAACCTCTGTTTATCAGACCCCACTTTACATGAGGAGTGAATACCATGGGTTTCTCAGACCCCACTTTACCTTAGGAATGAGTAATTATTTTGTCAGACCCAACTTTACGTGATGTGTGAGATCTTGGGTTTTCCAGACCCCACTTTACCAGGAGTTTGAGTAGTTGAGGTTTCCAGGCCCTCTTTACGTGAGGTTTGAGTAGCGTGTCTTTGTCAGACCCCACTTTACATGAGGTGTTAGTATCGTGGGTTTGTGAGACCCAACTTTACCTGAGGTGTGAGTAGTTGGGTTTACCAGACCCGACTTTACCTGAGGGGTGAGTACCGTGTGTTTGTTGAGACCCCATTTTACCTGAGGTGTGAGTATTCTGGTTTTCCAGACCGCACTTTACGTGAGGTTTGAGTATTTTGGTTTGTCAGACCCCACATTACCTGAAGTGTGAGTAGTTGGGTTTGTTAGACGCCATTTTAACTGAGGTGTGAGTAGTTGGGTTTTTCAAACCCTACTTTACCTGAGGTGTGAGTAGTTGGGTTTTTCAGACCCCATTTTACCTAAGGTGTGAGTAGTTGGGTTTGTCAGACCCCACTTTATCTGATGTGTGAGTAGTTGGGTTTGTCAGACACCTCTTTACGTGATGTGTGGGTAGTTAGGTTTGTCACACCCCACTTTACCTGAAGCGTGAATAGTTGGGTTTGTCAGACCCCATTTTACCTGAGGTGTGAGTAGTTGGGTATGTCAGACCCATTTTACCAGAGGTGTGAGTAGTTGGATTTGTAAGACCCCACTTTACCTGAGATGTGAGTAGTTGGGTTTGTCAGAACCCACTTTACGTGAGGTGTGAGTAGCTGAGTTTGTCAGATCCCACTTTTCCTGAGGTTTGAGTTGCGTTGGTTTGTCACACCCCACTTTACCTGATGTTTAGATAGTTTGGGTTGTCAGAACCCACTTTACCTGATGTGTGAGTAGTTAGGTTTCTCAGACCCCATTTTACCATAGGTGTGAGTAGTTGGGTTTGTCAGACCTCATTTCACCTGAGGTGCGAGTAGTTGGGTTTGTCAGACCACGTTTTACCTGAGGTGTCAGTAGTTTGGTGTGTTAGATCCCACTTTACCTGAAGTGTGAGTAGTTGGGTTTGTCACACCCCAATTTACCTGAGGTTTGAGTAGTATGGATTAGTCATACCTCACTTTACCTGAGGTGTGAGTAGCTAGGTTTGTCAGACCCCACTTTACCTGAAGTGTGAGTACTTTGGTTTGTCAGACCACATTTTAACTGAAGTGTGAGTAGTTGGGTTTGTCAAACCCCATTTTACCTGAGGTGTGAGTAGTTGGGTTCGTCAGACCCCACTTTATCTGAGGTTTAAGTAGCATGGGTTTATTAGACCCCATGTTTCCTGAGGTCTGACTAGTTGGGTTTCTCAGACCCCACTTCACCTGAAGTGTGAGTAGTTGGCTTTTTCAGACATCATTGTACCTGAGATGTGATTAGTTTGGTTTTTCTGACCCCATTTTACATGAGGTGTGAGTAGTTGGGTTTGTCAGACCCCATTTTACCTGAGGTGTGAGTAATTGACTTTGTAAGACTCCACTTTACCTTAAGTGTGAGTAGTTGGGTTTGTTGGACCCCACTTTACCTGATGTGTGAGTAGTTGGGTTTATCAGACCACACTTTACCTGAAGTGTTAGTAGCGTGGGTTTGTCAAACCGCACTTTACCTGAGGTGTGAGTAGTTTGGTTTATCAGATCCTACCTTACCTGAGGTTTGAGTAGCGTGAGTTTGACACATCCCACTTTACGGGAGGTGTAAGTAGTTGAGTTTGTCAGACCCCACTTTACCTGAGGTTTGAGTAGCGTGGGTTTGTCAGACCCTACTTTACGTGAGGTGTGAGTAGTAGAGTTTGTCAGACCCCCCTTTACCTGGGGTTTGAGTAGCGTGGGTTTGTCAGACCTCACCTTACCTGAGGTTTGAGTAGTTGGGTTTATTAGACCCCACTCTACCTGAGGTGTGAGTAGTTGGGTTTGTCTGACCCCACTTTACCTGAGGTGTGATTTGCCTGGGTTTGTCAGGCCCCATTTTACGTGAGGTGTGAGTATCATGGGTTTGTCTGACCCAACTTCACTTGAGGTGTGAGTATTTGGGTTTGTCAGACCCCACTTTACGTGAGGTGTGGGTATTTGACACTAAAATATAAAAGATGATTCTACAAGTCAACCTTCAACAAATCATAGACTTCCTACACCAACTGATCAAACCATCCTGGAATCCACTTTAGCATCTGCTTCTTTTGCCAAGCCAACTGTTCGAGCTACCTCATCATCCACTTCAGATTCTGCCTCGGCTGCAACACAGCTGAAAAAGCTACCTGAACTGATGACTTGCAAGTGAAACTGAAAGTGTGAGTTGTCAAAGGCCGTTAAGAATATGTGTGGCACACGAACCTATTCAGGAGACCCTCTGCTAGAACACAAGCTCGTAATCTACTCCCAGCCATGCATATGGCCGCCCTTATGAGTCATAGTTTTCAGCTAATACCAATTAACTTTTTTGAATACTTTACATTTAATATCATATGCTTTATACAAAAAGTACACAAACATGAACATTGAATTGGAAGTCAAAAAAGTATGCCCATAAATCTACAACAATAGAAAAAGCAACTATTTTCTAAATAGAGCAACTAATTTGATGTGTGAACTTTTCTGGCGTCAAGGGTGACAATAGCGTGAACATGGAAGAGTCGATTTTGCTTTCTATTATGGTGACTTTGGTTTGATGACAAGACTACCAAGGCAGAGAGAACGAAGACCAACAAGTTTGGGACTTGTTAATTGAAAAAGGCAGGTCTGGTTATACTCCTGGCACAAACATGTTGACTGATGATGAACTTCCTGGGTTCAGAGGTAGATCCAGTTTCCGCATGTACATATTTAGTATGCCTGCAGGATATGGACTAAAGAAAATGATGGTATATGACAGCGACTCAGAGTACTTGCTGAATGCTATTCCCTACCTGAGCAAACAAGCGCAGCCCCCCACTGGTATGAACCTGGGGCATCGTGGTAGAGGACTACAAAAACACAAACTGATATGTTACATGGGATAACTAGCTCTCATCTGTTCCCTTTGTACAAGAGCTTTTGCAGAATTATGGGCTCACTGAGGGACAAGAAGGCACAAGTACCAGACCTAATTACATACAAGACAGTCATCAATAAAGGATGCACAGCTGTCCTCTTTGACACAACCATGATAATTTTGTCACATTTACGTGACAAGAAAAAAAAACTCTGTGCAGTTGATCCCTTCAATACACCGACAGCCTGTTATAACAGCACAAAAGGATGGGCTGACATGTTTGATCAAATGTGTGCCCGATATGCCTGCAGCCGAAAAATCAAGCGGTGTCCTTTGTGCATAATATACGACCTGGTCAATACTGCCTGTGTCAACTCCTATGTCATCTGCAATAAAATGAGGAATCGGGATAGATAAACTGGATGTTCACGCTGGAAGTATCGGATTGAGCTGGCAGTAGAGATAATACTGCCATGCCCCATTTGCAACCGTATACCTGTACTGTGAGAAAGCGACGTGCATTATGTGACCGGAAGTCTGACAGGAAGACCAAGAACTACTACCAACACTGCAATGGACCAGTGTGTCAGGAACATTTAACCATCGTCTGCAATAACTGCAATTAGATTGTTACAGTATCACGAAATCAAAAGAATTTCACACGATTTTTTTTTTCTTTTCTTTTAGATGTTATTGCTCTTGAAACATTTAATATTCATTTGTAGTGGCACTGCTTTTCCTAAAATAGTTGGGATATTGGTTTCTACAAAATGATGATGACGAACAGCTTCAGGTTTCATGTTTTCAATCAAGTACCTTCAAAAGTGATCAATACCTTAAATTTCATGTTTTTTTTAATTTCTTATTTTCATTACAAAACATTTTTAACAATTATAGCCACTCTCAGGCATGTAAATGGAAGAAAATAAGTTGAACTACAAATGATTTGATTTATAGGTCACAAAATACAGTAAAAGTATTGTGTGCGTGAGTGTGTGTGTGTGTGTGTGTGTGTGTGTGTGTGTGTGTGTGTGTGTGTGTGTGTGTGTGTAGGGGGGCTTTCAAAGGCAGAATAATTACCTGAGGTTTTTTTTTCCAGATTCTATTTTTATTTCTTAAACAAATCTATCATTCATTTTTTGTGGCTCTGCTCTTCCTTAAAAAGAGTTGGGACATTAGTCTTTACAAAATGATGATGGCCAACCGCTTCACGTTTCCTGTTTAGAGTCAAGTGCCCTCTGAAGTTGGCAGTACCTTATTTGCTTATTTTTTGTTGTAATTTTCATTAAAATAATATTTCAAACGATTATAGTTACTTTCAAGCATCTAAATAGAAAAAAGATCAGTTGAAGTATATATGTTTTTCTTATTTTTATGTCAATAAATGTAGTGGATTTTTTTCAGGGTTGTGGGTCTGTCCAACCCCGCTTTACCTGAGATATTTCCTAAAAAGGGTTTTACTTTTTAAGGGTATTAGTGACTTTAATCCGGGTTTTAGAACCTTTGCTTAAATCATTGCTTTATCTAAGCCCTCTAATGTTACAACCGCCAAAACGTAGATAATTTCCTTCCCTGAAATGATCAACAAAAATGTAAATACGGCTTTATATTTTTGTTTAGTATTAACTTAATAAAATGAAATATATATGATTGTATTAGAAAGTTTGTATTATAATAAGTTAGTCCTATCGTTACCGGTTTGTTAATTTTCAACTTTTTTTCTTTTATATTACAGTTAATTAGTAACAGTGATCGCAAAACAAAAAACATACAATGCCTGTAATTGTTAACATGAATTACATAACTTCAAAGCAAAGCAGCAATGAAATATGAAAATATCATTCATTATGTCGACCCTAGTGATTACGAAAATATGGTGCTTTAACATGATGATTTGACGATTAGTTCCCTTTCGTTTAACATTTCTCTGAAATGAACCAAGCTCTCCCTTAATCTAGATTTCCCTCCTCCATGCATGTAAAGTGAGGCTGCTACTAAGGGTATAAAGAAGGCCATGCACGCAGAGGATTGGCATGCTGATTTGATTGCGATTGGCGCCAATAAAGTGTATGGGGGTAAACAGGACAAACCCGGCGCTACTAGCCTGTCCTCTCATCCTGTCAGCATGTTTGACCGGACTGGCCAATCCCGTCGCAATTGGCAGTATGGCCCGCCAGTCTCGTGCGTGTGTGGGAAAGGTCTAGCATGTTGACGGGGTTGACTCATCTATTTTGACAGTATAGTATTCCATACTTCGTCCCTTAATCGGAGCACTTTTTATATAACAAAGATAAACTGACTGAATTACACATTTGTAATATTATGCATAAAATTACTCTTTATTTTAGGTTTTCCCATCACATTCTCATTCATCGTTATGATTTCCTGAAATTTCCTCTCCATTTTCATAGCTTATTTTATCTTTAAGACCTCAGAGTATTCTGCTTTATTCGTGCAATAGTATCTTTTATTCTGATAATAAACAGATACTGAAACAAAAGGGGAAAAAAATAATATTCCGATTAGGTTTTAACAATCCTCTTCATAGGAAAACACGAACGTGTAAAATATGGATAGATAATTATATAATGACTTCAAGGGAAATAAGTACATTAACACCGTAGCGGACGAATCACTACCACATAGAGCAGACAGAGAATGCCTATCACGTTCCTTCATATGATTATTTCAAGTCAGATTTCATAGATTTATAATATATAAAACATAAAGAAAGTAAAAAGTACCAAAATCTGACATTTTCAAAATTAAATGTAGGCTACCAATTGTACTTGATACCAGGTAACGTACCAAATTTAGTTAACAAGTACCAAAAAACGTATCCATGTGAGCCTATCCTGGGTGCCCAATCCTCTTGAACTAAGCCGGTTAGTTTGTAGCGTGTGTGGGCATTTCTCACAGGATTGGAGCGTCGCCCAAATCTTTAAGGACAAACCGTTCAATTTAGCCGTGCCGATATGTGAGAAAAATTTGCCCTTGGTGATACAAGCATGAAATTTGGCACACTGCTATGGCATTATCTTACAAAGATTTTTAGATATAGGGAAATTCCAGACACTTTCCAGGGACAAAATGGCTACCATTTTACAAAAGGACTCATTTTGTGTTGCACACGACTTAGCATTCATATGAATACAACTATATTTACTTATTGAAGAAGCATACTAGTGGTTTTATTCAACTAAATATATATTGTATCAAAGGAGAGACAGCAAATAAAGGTAACAAAATGTAAAGAAACCATTTATTTTGTTATTTTTTGGTGCGTTTTTGTATTTTTTGGATGGTTTTCTTCAACAAACTCGTCAAAAAACTGTTTTCAAGTACCGTAGAATAACTGTTACTATTTAACACTCTTGAACTCAAAGGAAGTGTTTCTGTTTGAACCTAACATCTACTTACCTTATACAAAATTATAAAAATATACAAATATACAGAAAGATTCAAAATTATACAGTGGAACCTCTAGATCCTGGTAACAAAATGTACTATATGCATTGTTGCATGTGTACCTGTTAATATACATGTAATTAGCATTTGTGATCTCTCTTGTCCCAATACATGGTTCTACTCTCTCGTACACTTCCCACCACAGTGACATAGAGCTGTGCATGGAGTGCAGCCTTAGCATACTTGCACTGTCCTCTGCATTCCTTTTTGCAGCCACACCTAAGTAGTTGCCGAAATGCCTCAGTTGCCTCTGGGAGGGCTGTCCAGTATAAGTCCCAGCCATTATCGGTGTGAACCCAACCTCAGTCACTGGGTGATGGGAGTTCTTGTGTGGATACCATAATCTGGCCGCAACAGTAGCTGGCTTGGTAAACAGCTCTGTTGATTTGCTGTTTCAGGGCTTCTCAAGTTGGTGGTAGAGCTTTTATTGATTTGCCAGTCTGGGTGAACAGGTGCTTGCGACACTCATTAACATGTTCCTGACTACTGTTGCGATCATAGAGCAAAACAACAAAATGCTCCAAGCCATCCATATGGTCATCTATTGCTGAATTAGTTGGCGAGGCAGCTAAGGCACAGAATGCTACAATGATAACAGTGACCTCATCACAGGCTTTCCAAGTTCCCCATGTTTTTTTCTTCCCCCGGCCTCCGAAGTTTGGAACGGTGTCACATCCAGTTAGGGCATGGAAGAATGGCAACCATCGACACTTGTGAGGTCCCAGTGCTACAGCCATCTCGTGAGCGGCCAAGAACCTGAAGTTCTTTCCTGTGCCAAAGGTAACCCAGAGCTCATCAATGTCAAGACGTCCAGCTGCTGTCACTGCAAGCACCACGACATCAGTGTCTACTGTACGGATCGACACTTTGCTGTATCCCAGCCTCACAACGTCTTCAACATGAAGTAGCATTCTTGTATCAGCCTACTCGTGGCTACAAGGGGCAAGGCCAGCAACATCTCGGGCCTGTGTACAAACCACATCTTTGTGGTGGGTGCTGATGAATTGTTTGTCTGTGTCTGTTGTTGCTATACTGGTGGCTAGGAAGTCAAACATCTCGATCTTATTCTCATCTGTGCGAAGAAATGTCTGTCAGTATCCAGGAATGGAACTAGATGGCTCAACTTGTCTTCTGATGCCTTTGCCTCGCTTCTTCCTAGTGCCTTCCTTCACACTGTCTGTGAAGTATTTATCACAGACAATATCCACCCTACTAGTATGCTACAGCTGAGGTGTGATGTATCGCAAGAATACTTGTGATGCATAGTCATTGAAGATCTTTACCTGGCCTGTTGGCATTATATCGATGATCGCCGCACCATCAAGAATGATGACATCAACTGCTGGATTAGCAACAGCAGCAGAGGCATTAGCCTTCTACTGTGGATGGACTAGATGTTCTAA
>NC_090737.1:79225535-79235535 GCF_036898095.1 Palaemon carinicauda | reverse complement strand
GACGCTCGTGAGGAAGAGGTCGATTTGTAGTTCTGGGACTTGATCCCATCTGGGAGGAGATAGGTCTGCGTCCGTGGACCATTCTAACTCTATCGGCTTGAGCCAAAATAGAGCATCCACTGTCACATTGTGGATCGGTTGTATATGAACTGCTGATAGGTGCCATCTCTTTAGGTAAGGGATAGTTAACGTCACCTATACCGTATGAGACATTTTCTAGCATTGTCGATTGCGACGTCTTATTATCGCTTCGGTGTCCCAGATCAGTCGAAGGAAGTCTGATCTGCGTAGAGAGAGCTTCCCCACTCATGACAGGACCAACATGGTCTTGGGACTTTCGGACTTGAACCTCTGTTAGAGAAGCGATTGAGGAAGGACCTATATGGGTCCTTTTAGATCTCTTCAAGCGTTTGATGCGTATCTTCTCCAGATTCTTGACGCATCTTTTAGCTGTGCTCTTAGCACTGGGTCTGTCACTATTGCAAATTGGAGAGAGTTCAGAACTCCTCCTTGTTAACGTCTTGGAAATCTGACCGATTACCCGAGTCTCTTGACCGACCTTACAATCTCCTTTTATATTCCTATGGGAAAGGAGAGTTTGTGTGACCACAGACTTCAATGATTTTATAGCCATTGAAACCTTTGAGCTGGAGAGAATTGAGACTTCTTTAGGTTTATCTTGCGTCCGCAATGTTCCGGGAACCGGTTCATCTCCTTGGATGTTCATAGACCAGCCACTTCGGGTGCTGCCCACCCAAACTTCTCGTCCAGGTACATTGTTGCCTGAACCATTTCTAGACTTGGTTTTTGTGTGAATAAGTCTGCCAATCCTATGAAGATATTTAGGATTATGTTTAGTCCGACACATATCTTTCCTAGGATATACGTTACGTTCTGTAACTTGAATCCTAGATAGGAGGGGATGGGGTGATTGGCTGGAGGTTGCCAAGGGACATTTTACAGGTCAGAAAAGACTACAAACCCCTGTTTTTTGAAACAGGGTCCAAATGTTCAGAAGGATTAACATTCTGAACTCGCTGGTTTATTTGAACTTGTTGAGTGGCGACAAGTCCAGAATGACTCTGAGATTTCTTGAGTCCTTCCCGTGAACACCAAACAGCCTTCCCTGGAATAAGATGGACTATTGTTTCCTTACCACCTCTATGCTCTAGAGCTCTTAGGTATCCTCATCCAAGAGGGTTTTGGATTGTAGGAGGAGTTAAGGAAATGATGGTGGAGACATTTCTACATCCCATCGTAGTCCCATCTTGATTAGGCCTTGGACCCAAGGATCGAAGGTCCAACGATCCTGTAGGAACCTCCCTCCTACCAGAAGCATCTCTATGCTTCGAATGATCAGTAGGATTAAATTTTTTAACCGCCTGACTGTGGCATCGCAGTCGTTGCAGCCATGGGATATTATTGAACAGCCCGAGGTATATTTCTGGACTTTCCCGTCTTCCTTTTAGATTGGGGACCCACAACTATGGAAGACTTTCTCTTTGAAAGGATGCCCACTTTTGGAGAAGACCTACGTTCTCCGTGGTGTCATTCTTAATCACATCCCTAACTACCTCGTCTAGGAAGAGGTCTTTACCCCAGATGTTGGAAGATATTAGCTTCCTTGTTTTATGTTTCAGTGTTGCGGCAGCAAACATAAACTCCCTACATGCTCTCCTAGCCTTCATAAAGGCGTAAAGGTCTTTCACTAAGGTAGCCATATGCATTTTGGCTAAGACCATGAGTATGTCTGCGGTACTTTGATGGGTTTGAACACAACTCTGAATAGTTTTGTAGAGATAGGGAGGCTGCAAGTCTCTCCTTTGTCTCTTGTTCATTATACAAGAGAAGCTCGGATAGTTTAGGGAGAACTTCGTTAACTGTCGACTGGCGACATCCGCATCTAATCTTCCTACTGAAAAAGTTAATTGGACTTCCTTCCAGTCTTTCTCCTGTCTGGGGAAGGCTAGTGACAGTGGCTTGCACTCCTCGAGTGCAGGACATGGCCTACCTGGCTCCACTGCCTTGGCAACAGATTTAAATGCCTTCCCCATAAAGGGGAATGAAGTTGAAGCAGGAGCAAGAAAGGAAGGGTGTCTGTTACCCAGTGTAAATACCTTCGACACTGAGTAACCCACCTTTTTCAGGCTATTTGACAGGATAGCCTGTGCCTTATCATGGTCGAGAATCATGAATTCCTTCGATTTCGTTCCTTTTCTTGACTTTGGCTCATCCTTCAGTCGAACAAAACAATTAGGAATAGTGTCAAAGCTGGGCCAAAATTGGATTTTGTCCAAAGGAACAGCACCTATCTTTTCCGAGATGTAGAGTTTACCATTTAAAATCGGCATCAGCTCCCCAAACCTCCAGGGATTGGTTTTGGAGCATGTCGGGAGGTCTTGATCCATGGGTTGTTTGTATGACCCTTGGGAAGCAACAAGTGGAGCTTTACTAGGCTCTATCTTGCATATTACTTCCTGCTTTTCGTGTTGTTTGCAAAAGCTCTCTAATAGATTATTAACTTGGGCTCATAATTGGTCCGTTCCCTCTAATAGAGTGATAGAAGATAAAGATGTCGATGTCAATGGCTCTAGAGCTGGCATAGGCGGAAACAATTCCGACACAAAATTTTTCCCCTCTTCCCATGGGCACTTCCTGCCCTCCTTCCCAAAGGCTATCTGGCAATCGGGGTATGTCATTGGTGCTTGGGGCACCACTATTTCCTTACTTACCTTCGGAAATAGTAGCTTACTCATCCTATCATTAGGTAGGCAAGGTCCCGGAGAGATTTTCTAGAAGCCTCTCACCCAGTTGCGTAATTTGTCTCGAGCTGTATCCCTAGTCTCTGTAGACTTGGGATTCTCGAAACCCTCGGACATTAAGGTCCGACATACATTACAAACCTGCGGGTTCCAATAATGTAGGAATTCGGAAATAATATTGCAGGGAGCATGAAACCTGCAAGTATTATGACCGTAAAAACATTTACTCTTAATCTTGCAGAAGACTGCATCACAAGTCATCTGGTGTTCTTCCTATAAAGAAAGGAGAACAAAATGAGTATATAATTGATTATCTCACTGGCAATCAATATGTAAAAAGTAATTTTTTTAACCAAAATAGCTAAGGACAGTAAGCTATAAAGGGATAGTAGGAGACACATACTTGTGTATCCCATGCAAGCAACTGCTGTTACCTCCCCTTAGTGTTAGCTATAAGGAGATTCCTCTACTAAGGTAACTCTAACTAAAAGGGTTCTAACCCCTAGGGGTAAAAAAGTGTATAAGTCACTGTCCCTTTTTATTCCTAACACTGTGGGGGTAAGGATGACTGATTCCCTACTCCCCCTTGTCAATCAGAATATTGAAGAAATACTATTCTTTCAATATAGGGGTGGTACCAGCAAAAGCTCGCCAAGGGTACCCAAGATAAGTTAGAAATATCTACTGTATAATTAAACTATAGTTTTCTATTTGCAGCATATGCTATGTTGCAAATAACTGGCTACTGTATAATTATATATAATTCAGTTCAGCCAGCGTGCTGCCATTGTGGCAAATATCTGATGGCACAGTCAAGCTGGCATGACACCAACTGGACTAAGGAAAATTAAGACAAATATTTGTGTATCCCACCCAACCTATTTTCTGTGATCTCCCTTACAAAATTAAATCATAGAGTTTCCTGATCAGGGAGACTCGAGATGAGGATTTTAAACTTGAAGGGTTAGGAGTATAACACTCCAGCCTATTAAATATTTAATATTGTAAGGTAATCTAAAAAACTGATTTATAAACAGGATATTGAAGAAGTTATATTCTTTCAATATAGGATTGGGCTCAGCAAATACCTGGGTAGGAATACCAAAGATATATTGGAAGTAACTACTAGTATAATATATACAGTATTTTTCTATCAGCAGTATATCCTATACTGCAAATATACTGACTACCTGTATAAACATATACTGTACTGTAGATCAGCCGGCATGTTGCCGGCATAGCTAGTTCTTACCGGCACATCCAGCATGATAGCTAAAAGAGAGAGAGAGATAGCATGGAGTGAAGACTACCTATTACTGTGTGTATACAGTAATTAAGGATGTGAAGTCTAATTTTACTGCCTTTCTCCAGAAATAAGATTCAAATGGAAGGGGAGAATGTAACATTCAGGCTTCCATACAGCCACAGTACTACTGCTTGTAAGGTCCCGCCGACACACTGCCAGCAGTAATAGTACAGTCGCTATGCTGCCGGCTGAGTCAGCACCTATCTGTGCCGGTCTGGCCGGGGGGTACTCCGGCAATAGAACTTGTGGCCAGCAGTTCAAGGGAGAACTGAAGTACCTTAGAGCCAGAAGTGACTTCCCATTCCCAGCTGTCATGGTTGCTGGCAGCCGACAGCCGTCATAGCCACCGACAGAAGAGAGACACATAGTCGCCGGCATCCAACTTGGCCGCAGGCAGTTGTCATGGGTGCATGCAGCTGTCAAAGCCGCCGGCAGCCGGGCAACGGCAGTGGGGAGGGAGTCTGGCCGGCACTGGCAACCCACCGGCATCGGTAAGGTTGCAGGACACCGGTATCATAAAAGAACATAGGGGGAGGAAAAAGGGTCCTATATGAGGTGTGGTAGGAGCTGGCAATTTTGCCAGACCTAAACACCTTGAAGAAACTCTGTTTTAGTATCGGCGCCATCCCAGATGGCAGGAGAATCATCTATTCTCCAGCCTAGGGTGTGCCAATACAGTTGAGGGGATGGCAGCAGTGCCACCTCCTCTCGACAAGGGAGAAACAGAGTTCCAGTGCCACGCCATCCTAGGCGTAAGAAGATACTAGACTTCAGCCTAGGGTCAGTGAGCATAGGACTAGTCTACTAGGCCACAGGGAGAAGATGGTGGCATCATACAACCTCAGGTGTAGCCTAGGGAGGGCTAGCCTCCTATGCTGGCAGCCTAGCCGGCAGGGGAATGACTATCCACCCTGCCGGCCGACTGCCGACACAAGAATAAATACTCTGAGTTTCTGACTGAATCCCAAAACTTGCCATTTGCAGCTAAGGGACGAGACAGAAAAACCCTAGGTTAGTCATGCCTGAATTAAAAATTCAAGGCCGACCCATTAGGGCTGTAGCCAAAGGCTACACTCAGAGGGATGAGGGATTATCCTTAGATCTCTAATAGAGACGAGTATCGGTTATATAATAATTCCAGGAGATATCTTTCTCCAATGAATTGATAGCCAATACACGAGGGTAACCGGGAAAATGTCGAAAGTATATGTTTCCTAGGTTAGGTTACCTAGGCAAGGCGAGATCTTGGTTACCTATATCACCGAAACTCTGACATATACGATCGACACAGGGAAAGGAAAAAATTATGCATATAAATATCTTAACAAATATAAAATTGCCTAAATAGCTTCATAAATAATTTATTAATGCTATTTTAAAAACTGGGAATGTCGTTCTACTAACTAAATAACGCACCCAACGAACGATAGCTCCCATGGCACCTTTGGTAACAGGCCTAGCTCCTAATCATAATAAATTACTCTAATTTCACTGTGAGACAGGAACTAAAAACACATATTGTAAAGATTCAATTCTCAACTTCTCAGAACCGAAAGAAGCTGGAGAATGCATAATAAGAATCCGTGAAAATCGATCGAAAATGTCAGATCAATAGGGAACACCACCAAGCAAAATCGCTACAAAATAAGGAATATTCGCCATCTTGGATATGGCGCTGTTGTGATACTCAATAGTATGAGAACTAGGGTAACCTTGATACGGCTCCCCTTCTATTCTACCACTTCCCCCTCGAAGTGTAAATGTTATTAGGGGTGCAGATTGCTATGGGGTGTGTCAAGAATACGTCCTCTGATATTATGTGATATCCTTGAGAGAAATTTAATGATATTCGCGCCAGGAATTAAAATTCTGGATACCTAAGAGTAAAATTCTTTGGGAATATCACTGTGGTACATATATCCCTTAGGAAGCTACTCATAGGAACTTCCATCAGGACGACGTGGCTTGAGCCCAAAAAAAATATTGGATAACACTCATTCACACTTAGAAATTGTCAGATTCAGGTGTCTTTCGAGTAAAAAAAAAGTATATTGCATTCACACCTAATATTCCATTAAGGCAATGACAGATATATCAGCAAATATTTGCAGAAAAAGCCAAATGAACAATACGAAATAGGTTATCCGAATGAAATATTCCAATATATGGAAGAAAAAATAATTAACTGGTAAAGAATAATTATATGTACTTTAATAAAAAATAATTTATGGATTAGAATACCTCTTGAGAATTGGAACATACGTATATTTTTACCTTTTTTTTAAGCGGAGTATGTTTCAAAGGATATGAAATGCTCTGCAATTTAATAATTGAGGGATTTTCAGCTTAGTAAACAAACTGTCTTTGAGATAAGTCACTGGAGTACTAGGAAGGCCAGGAACAACATTGAGATATAAGGTATAAATGAAGTCCTTCCTATCGAGCATATTGGATACATCAGGTGCTGAAATGATTTTAGACTGAATGACACTGTGTACCTGAGAAAAGTAAAGTGGCAAAATTTTCAGTAATGTACAAATACACGGAAAGCTTTAGGAGCTAATTTAAATTTGAAGATTTTCATCGAATCTAAATACTAAACTCTTGTATTTTCATTTGGAAGCTAATAGAGATATGAATTGACAAAATTCGGAAACTTCTAAAACCGAATAATATATTTATATAATTATCAAATTATTTTAATCAACATCCAAATTTACCCTTCACTTTCCGGCAATAATTTCTAACAAAATTATACTATGTCGACAAGTACAGTTTTGTCCAAGATTAGTAGCATTACATATTGATATCTAAAATATCAATAACATAATCCTTCTATTTGGATCGTTAGAAACAAGCAATATTCGCAACAAATGTGAATCACAAACCTTCGAAAAGTATCAATTAGGATAATTGAATAGTTTTCTATGAACATGAAACCATTACAACCTCGTCTTGAAAAGTCTCGAATAATAATGTCAGAGTTTCTAATAGCC
This sequence comes from Palaemon carinicauda, assembly GCF_036898095.1. NCBI lineage: Eukaryota > Metazoa > Arthropoda > Malacostraca > Decapoda > Palaemonidae > Palaemon > Palaemon carinicauda. The sequence goes on along the minus strand of NC_090737.1, from coordinate 79,228,471 downwards.
AATTTCTCGTGAAATATAATGCTGCTTAATCTCATACCATTATATTCTGAAATGATTCATTAGGTCGCAATATTTTCCGCAATGCTTAAGGAAGGTGTCTCTTATGCACAACTCTACAATAATAATAGAATTTCTGAGTTTAAAAGAAAGCGGCAGAGACCTTTGAAGATTTCATCTTCCTCGTCGTATACAATCCAAAAATCCCCAACAGTAACTGCCAGGGTTGTCTTAGGACGAAGTTGAAGGGAACGTGAGATGCATATGGCCACCATAATAAGGTAAGACAAATTAAATAAAAATCTCTAGAGGTTTGTTGCCTATGCATTGCCATAATGTTAATTATAAGACCTATATTTCTGTTTTTCTATTCAAACCTTAGACAATTTTGATTTTTGTATATTTAATTTTAAGATACTTTTCTCTTAGTTATTTTTTTTTATATCCATACTTTATTTGTAACTGTGTTTATAATTTCAATTTTAATTCTGACTGTCTTTTTTTGTATTTTATATATATTTACTGAGTTTTGCTTATAATGTTTTATATGTCCATTTTAGCCTTGATAATGGGATGAGTCCTGAAACGTCGGCACTAATAAATTGAAATATGTTGTCCAGACTCTTCGTCCTCCTTTTTATTTTATCTTTGAAGCTCGCCAGGAGCAACAACCTACCTCAATATATATATATATATATATATATATATATATATATATATATATATATATATATATATATATATATATATATATATATATATATGTGTGTGTGTGTATGTATATATTTATATACATATTTATATGTATATATATATATATATATATATATATATATATATATATATATATAGATATATATATGTATGTATATATATATATATATATATATATATATATATATATATATATACATGTATGTATATATATATATATATATATATATATATATATATATATATATATATACATGCATGTATATATATATATATATATATATATATATATATATATATATATATATATATATAGAGTATATATATATATATATATATATATATATATATATATATATATATATATATATATATATATATATATATATATATACAGACGTATATTATATCTATTCAGCATTTACTCATTATCTGTTTTCGAGTATTTTTTCCAATATAAGAATAACATTTTCCTATCTACCTACCTCATACGAGTTAAAGGAATATTCCCACCACCACCACAATGTATCAAAATGGAAAATAATGCCTTCCGGCGTCACATAATTTAAACAAATAGATGTTATAATTATAAACATCGTCGGTTATTGTAATACGGAACTTCCCGTACTATATACAAAAATATAAACTATCCCTTTCAAATAGTATACGGATGGGAAAAGAGAGAGAGAGAGAGAGAGAGAGAGAGAGAGAGAGAGAGAGAGAGAGAGAGAGAGAGAGAGAGAGAGAGAGAGAGAGAGAGAGAGAGAGAGAGATATGCATGTTCGAAGATTGATTTACCAGCATGGCTTCAGGTAAGTGACCATGGTTTTGATAAAATATATTATGATTTCAAGTCCGAATTAATCATGCAGTTATATGAAGAAAACAAATAAGTAGATTCATTCAATATCCAATAAATCTTTTTGAAAATACTGTTGGTAGTGCTAAGTTTCTTTGTATCGTTACAAGGTTCAATTTAAAGGATATATCTAACCCATGACTGTCACGTTCGATTTATAAACTTTGATTTACTCTGTATAAACTATAGTTATGTTATTGCAGGATAAGAGTAAAATATCAAAGTATATAGTTATAAAGTCAGTCATGTCTCCACTAGATAAAAAAAAAAAAAAAAAAAAGCACCAGCGTTTATGATGTTGACAGTGCATAGAATAGCAAGCTACGATAAAGAAAAAAGTATGATTATGATTTACAGACTACATTTAAAATATTGACTGGGGTTCTCTTCTTGCACAGAATTACTACCTTTACTAACGATATCACTGTAAAGATCAACTTATTCAATTATTTATAAGTTAAACATAAAAGAGAGAGAGAGAGAGAGAGAGAGAGAGAGAGAGAGAGAGAGAGAGAGAGAGAGAGAGAGAGATTTGTCTTAAATACAGAAATGCACCGTGGATAACGTGGTTGTCACGTCAAAATCAACCTGCTAACTCGAAAGGAAGTAGTAGATGTTGATAAAAATTATTGGCCGTAATATTGCAACCTTGCAAGAATATATGATGAGGAACGAAGCACATTAATTACTCATATCCTTGGAAAATATGTTTGGTTAATGCAATCTCATTTAGCATCGTCATCGTTACGAGTGAAATTATAAACAATAGAGGAATTGCATGTAATCAACGATACAGTCTATAATTGGAACAAAATGATAAAAATTGCCCAATGGAAGAAGGAATCGTGTGTAGTTATCAAGAGAAAGCTGTGAGATTATATTTAGATATCACTTTAACCTAACATCCAAAAAGAACGTGACTATTCCTGGTTAATCTGATTATCACTGGCCTTTCTGGAGAGGTTGCAGTCGTAGACAGATTGGGTAAACTATACCAGATTTTAGTTTCAAAGAGTAAACCAGTAATTAGAAAACACACATGAAGGTCACTCAGGTATGTTTGTAGAGACAATCATATACAAATAAATGATTACCAGGTCACTCTGAAAGCCCCTTCCACCCTACCTCCTAAATACCCGTAATAGTAAGATTAGTGTTTATAGTGATATTCATCGTGCTGTGATCACTGTACTAGGAACCCAAAGAATATCAGTCACAATTGACTCCGCTAAGATGCAGTTAAATTCCTTTCTTCAAACATAAATGACATGTGTTTCAGAATTTTATGATTCCAGTACTAAGATGTGTCAAGTATATCTGTAATATTACTTAAGGTTGAAGTAGCATAATTTGGTAATGATAGGAA
>NC_090737.1:79210535-79213035 GCF_036898095.1 Palaemon carinicauda | reverse complement strand
AAAATATAAGTTTTGCGACACTACTTGCCAATTCCTTACGGTAACATGACTAAGCAAAAAAATGCAAAACAAATAGAAAGGGGCACTCGCGGAAAAATGCCCAACATTCTAATATACGGCATCTCAGATAAAAAAAAAGACATGCACGTGTTAGCCCAACCATCAAGGCACACTTTCTAACACATAAACATGAAAAAAAAAATCAATAATATACGGCAATTCCTTACTACGTAGTAAATTTTTACAAATATTGAAAAAAAACAGAAATTGGCAACCGCAGTTAAATACCCAATATACCAATAACTACGTCGTATCTGACAAAAACATAATCACGCATGGGTAGCCAGATCATCTAGACACACTTTCCAACATTAAAAAAGCAAAAGTTTTACGACACTATTTCGCAATATCTTACGGAAAAATGACTTGGCAAAAAAATAAAAAAAAATAAAAAAGGGACACTCGCGGTAAAATGCCCGACATTCTAATATACGACATCTCAGATAAAAAAAAAAGACATGCACGTGTTAGCCCAACCATCGAGGCACACTTTCTAACACATAAACATGAAAAAAAAATGAATAATATACGGCAATTCCTTACTACGTAGTAATTTTTACAAATATTGAAAAAAAAAACAGAAATTGGTAACCGCAGTTAAATACCCAATATACCAATAACTACGTCCTATCTGACAAAAACAAAGTCATGCATGGGTAGCCAGATCATCTAGACACACTTTCCAACACTAAACAAGCAAAAGTTTTACGACACTATTTGGCAATATCTTACGGAAAAATGACTTGGCAAAAAAATGAAAAAAAATGAAAAAGGGGCACTCGCGGTAAAATGGTCCTCGTGGTGATGAACGACATTTTAACTAAAAAAAAAAAACATGCACATGGTAGCCAAACAATCCACCAAGACTTTCCACAACTGATAACCTATACAAGTTGCACCATTCTACGACAATTTCATAATACGTAATAACTTTGATAATTATGCAAACTACCTCAGAAGGGTAAACTCGGACGCGAACGACCCCGACGCGTCTCAGAAATCGGGGAAGGAGTACAGCTACAGCAATGCACATCTGGACACTACTAGAGCGTGTAGGGGAGACACCTCCTGCAGGTCGATCACCCACAAATTCAGTCACAGGGGTGAGTCACGTGAGAAAAACCTGTTTTTTTTTGACGCTCGGGGTCGCAAACGACCCACCGTACCTATCCAGGGTTAAGTAGTTAATGTTTTTTTATATAGTTTACAAATCTCTTTACATATAAAGGCGTCGAGTTTATACATTCCATGACCAATATTCAAGTTGTTTTCAAAGGTTTCTTTTATGAAACTGGACTCTATGATGTTTCTTTCTACTAAGTTATTTGAATGAACCAATTTCTTTGCACCTGACCAATTAATAGGGTGATTTTTATCTCTAACGTGGGCAAAGAGTGCATTATTATCTTGAGCATACCTGACACTTTTCTTATGTTGTTCAATTCTCTTTTCTAGGGCTTTACCAGTTTGACCAATATAGTATTTTTCACAAGCATTGCATGGAATACGATATACACATCCCTTGGTAATGTCAGGAGAATTCTTTATTAAGGCTGTTTTTATTGTATTTTTACTCTTAAATGCTACATTTACATTGAAGTTTTTTAACAGTTGGGGAATTTCTTTAAATGAATCACAATAAGGTAGTACAAGTAAATTTTGTGTGTTATAGTTTTTTCTGTTATCATTACCGAAAAAGTGTTTCAAAACACATACATGGAATTAAGAAAAAATCCAATTGAGTTTGTGAATAGTAGTTACAACAAAAAAGTGAAAGAGTTATTAAAAGGGAATGAAGATCTGATAAAAAAGGTTTGTACAATATCACCAACATTGCCATATATGTATGGAACTATTAAAACTCATAAGCCAAATTATCCAGCTAGGCCAATAATTAGCTCTGTAGGTTCAGCAGCATATAAATTATCTAAGTACCTTGTGAATATCCTCAATCCTTTAGTTGGCACCATCTCATATTCAAATATAAAAAATAATGTAGACTTGATTAACAAACTGAATGAAGTACAGATCAACAGTACCTGTAGGCTTGTCAGTTTTGATGTAGTCTCACTATTCACAAAAGTACCTATTGATGACATGTTGGAATTTTTATCTGAAACATTAGATAATAGACAATTGAATCTACCATTCTCCATACACACTTTAATAGAATTAATTAAATTATGTATAAAAGATTGTAAATTTGAATTCAATGGGAGATTTTATGCACAAACTTTTGGTATGGCTATGGGAAACCCTTTATCCCCAGTATTGAGCAATCTATACATGGAATTTTTTGAAAGCAGAATCGTAAATAACATCATACCTAATAATGTAAAATGGTTTCGATATATTGACGACATAATATGTGTGTGGCCAGGAAATGAAAATTTAGATAACTTTCTTCTTAGATTGAATAGTTTGGTACCATCAATAAATT
>NC_090737.1:79200613-79202535 GCF_036898095.1 Palaemon carinicauda | reverse complement strand
AGATAGGGCAGCTTACGCTTCGGATATGTCCACAAAATGGCCGCCAACCACACTGACTCAGACTCCCTAATCTGCCACTTGAAATGTAGGAAGGGTATGTCAATTTCAAGGTGTTATTTACTAATCTAATTATTATTGGATATGCATAAAAATTGTATGGTGGGTTGCTGGATAATTGTCGATTATTTTACGACTATAAAATTAAAATTCTGACCCAAAAAAATTTTTTTGAAGGGAAATAAAATCGAAAAAAAAAATGTAAAACAATATTTTAGCTAAAAAAATTTGATGATATTCAATAAAAAAAAAGTAAACAAAATTTTCCGACAAATAAACATCTAGAGGAATCATTACTCTGTGATAGTTCCTTAGTACGTAGTAATTTTGAAAGAATTGGGAAAAAACGAAAAAATGGCAATCACCGGAAAATCGAACACATACCTATATATACGCCATATCTGGCTAAAAAAACGATAGGCATGGGTATCCAGATCATCTAGAAACACTTTCCAACACTATAAAAATATAAGTTTTGCGACACTACTTGCCAATTCCTTACGGTAACATGACTAAGCAAAAAAATGCAAAACAAATAAAAAGGGGCACTCGTGGAAAAATGGCCATTCTAATATACGGCATTTCAGAAAAAAAAAATTTCAGCCACGTGCTAGGCAAACCATCAAGGCATATTTTCCGACAAATAAACATATAAATGAAATATTACTCTGTGATAGTTCCTTAGTACGTAGTAATTTTGAAAGAAATGGGAAAAAACGAAAAAATGGCAATCACAGGAAAATCGAACACATACTTATATATACGCCATATCTGGCTAAAAAAAAAATAGGCATGGGTAGCCAGATCATCTAGAAACACTTTCCAACACTATAAAAATATAAGTTTTGCGACACTACTTGCCAATTCCTTACGGTAACATGACTAAGCAAAAAAATGCAAAACAAATAGAAAGGGGCACTCGCGGAAAAATGCCCAACATTCTAATATACGGCATCTCAGATAAAAAAAAGACATGCACGTGTTAGCCCAACCATCAAGGCACACTTTCTAACACATAAACATGAAAAAAAAATCAATAATATACGGCAATTCCTTACTACGTAGTAAATTTTTACAAATATTGAAAAAAAACAGAAATTGGCAACCGCAGTTAAATACCCAATATACCAATAACTACGTCGTATCTGACAAAAACATAATCACGCATGGGTAGCCAGATCATCTAGACACACTTTCCAACATTAAAAAAGCAAAAGTTTTACGACACTATTTCGCAATATCTTACGGAAAAATGACTTGGCAAAAAATAAAAAAAAATAAAAAAGGGACACTCGCGGTAAAATGCCCGACATTCTAATATACGACATCTCAGATAAAAAAAAAGACATGCACGTGTTAGCCCAACCATCGAGGCACACTTTCTAACACATAAACATGAAAAAAAAATGAATAATATACGGCAATTCCTTACTACGTAGTAATTTTTACAAATATTGAAAAAAAAACAGAAATTGGTAACCGCAGTTAAATACCCAATATACCAATAACTACGTCCTATCTGACAAAAACAAAGTCATGCATGGGTAGCCAGATCATCTAGACACACTTTCCAACACTAAACAAGCAAAAGTTTTACGACACTATTTGGCAATATCTTACGGAAAAATGACTTGGCAAAAAAATGAAAAAAAATGAAAAAGGGGCACTCGCGGTAAAATGGTCCTCGTGGTGATGAACGACATTTTAACTAAAAAAAAAAACATGCACATGGTAGCCAAACAATCCACCAAGACTTTCCACAACTGATAACCTATACAAGTTGCACCATTCTACGACAATTTCATAATACGTAATAACTTTGATAATTATGCAAACTACCTCAGAAGGGTAAACTCGGACGCGAA
>NC_090737.1:79193113-79195613 GCF_036898095.1 Palaemon carinicauda | reverse complement strand
TATATACGCCATATCTGGCTAAAAAAAAAATAGGCATGGGTAGCCAGATCATCTAGAAACACTTTCCAACACTATAAAAATATAAGTTTTGCGACACTACTTGCCAATTCCTTACGGTAACATGACTAAGCAAAAAAATGCAAAACAAATAGAAAGGGGCACTCGCGGAAAAATGCCCAACATTCTAATATACGGCATCTCAGATAAAAAAAAAGACATGCACGTGTTAGCCCAACCATCAAGGCACACTTTCTAACACATAAACATGAAAAAAAAAATCAATAATATACGGCAATTCCTTACTACGTAGTAAATTTTTACAAATATTGAAAAAAAACAGAAATTGGCAACCGCAGTTAAATACCCAATATACCAATAACTACGTCGTATCTGACAAAAACATAATCACGCATGGGTAGCCAGATCATCTAGACACACTTTCCAACATTAAAAAAGCAAAAGTTTTACGACACTATTTCGCAATATCTTACGGAAAAATGACTTGGCAAAAAATAAAAAAAAATAAAAAAGGGACACTCGCGGTAAAATGCCCGACATTCTAATATACGACATCTCAGATAAAAAAAAAAGACATGCACGTGTTAGCCCAACCATCGAGGCACACTTTCTAACACATAAACATGAAAAAAAAATGAATAATATACGGCAATTCCTTGACTACGTAGTAATTTTTACAATATTGAAAAAAAAACAGAAATTGGTAACCGCAGTTAAATACCCAATATACCAATAACTACGTCCTATCTGACAAAAACAAAGTCATGCATGGGTAGCCAGATCATCTAGACACACTTTCCAACACTAAACAAGCAAAAGTTTTACGACACTATTTGGCAATATCTTACGGAAAAATGACTTGGCAAAAAATGAAAAAAAAATGAAAAAGGGGCACTCGCGGTAAAATGGTCCTCGTGGTGATGAACGACATTTTAACTAAAAAAAAAAAACATGCACATGGTAGCCAAACAATCCACCAAGACTTTCCACAACTGATAACCTATACAAGTTGCACCATTCTACGACAATTTCATAATACGTAATAACTTTGATAATTATGCAAACTACCTCAGAAGGGTAAACTCGGACGCGAACGACCCCGACGCGTCTCAGAAATCGGGGAAGGAGTACAGCTACAGCAATGCACATCTGGACACTACTAGAGCGTGTAGGGGAGACACCTCCTGCAGGTCGATCACCCACAAATTCAGTCACAGGGGTGAGTCACGTGAGAAAAACCTGTTTTTTTTTGACGCTCGGGGTCGCAAACGACCCACCGTACCTATCCAGGGTTAAGTAGTTAATGTTTTTTTATATAGTTTACAAATCTCTTTACATATAAAGGCGTCGAGTTTATACATTCCATGACCAATATTCAAGTTGTTTTCAAAGGTTTCTTTTATGAAACTGGACTCTATGATGTTTCTTTCTACTAAGTTATTTGAATGAACCAATTTCTTTGCACCTGACCAATTAATAGGGTGATTTTTATCTCTAACGTGGGCAAAGAGTGCATTATTATCTTGAGCATACCTGACACTTTTCTTATGTTGTTCAATTCTCTTTTCTAGGGCTTTACCAGTTTGACCAATATAGTATTTTTCACAAGCATTGCATGGAATACGATATACACATCCCTTGGTAATGTCAGGAGAATTCTTTATTAAGGCTGTTTTTATTGTATTTTTACTCTTAAATGCTACATTTACATTGAAGTTTTTTAACAGTTGGGGAATTTCTTTAAATGAATCACAATAAGGTAGTACAAGTAAATTTTGTGTGTTATAGTTTTTTCTGTTATCATTACCGAAAAAGTGTTTCAAAACACATACATGGAATTAAGAAAAATCCAATTGAGTTTGTGAATAGTAGTTACAACAAAAAAGTGAAAGAGTTATTAAAAGGGAATGAAGATCTGATAAAAAAGGTTTGTACAATATCACCAACATTGCCATATATGTATGGAACTATTAAAACTCATAAGCCAAATTATCCAGCTAGGCCAATAATTAGCTCTGTAGGTTCAGCAGCATATAAATTATCTAAGTACCTTGTGAATATCCTCAATCCTTTAGTTGGCACCATCTCATATTCAAATATAAAAAATAATGTAGACTTGATTAACAAACTGAATGAAGTACAGATCAACAGTACCTGTAGGCTTGTCAGTTTTGATGTAGTCTCACTATTCACAAAAGTACCTATTGATGACATGTTGGAATTTTTATCTGAAACATTAGATATAGACAATTGAATCTACCATTCTCCATACACACTTTAATAGAATTAATTAAATTATGTATAAAAGATTGTAAATTTGAATTCAATGGGAGATTTTATGCACAAACTTTTGGTATGGCTATGGGAAACCCTTTATCCCCAGTATTGAGCAATCTATACATGGAATTTTTTGAAAGCAGAATCGTAAATAACATCATACCTAATAATGTAAAATGGTTTCGATATATTGACGACATAATAT
>NC_090737.1:79180613-79183113 GCF_036898095.1 Palaemon carinicauda | reverse complement strand
CTAAGGAAGTAACCTTCCTAATTTAGATATTAATCTCTGGCACCGTCGTTCAATTAGTTAATTTTCATTATGCATGTTGCATAAGTTTCTTTATATATATATATATATATATATATATATATATATATATATATATATATATATATATATATATATATATATATATATATATATAATTCTGACCATCATTTAGAATCAGATCTTCTCGGAATGTTCCTTCCTGTTCGTAATAATAGGTATGCAGTTAATTCTAACAGCCAGGCCTTCTTCATCATGAGACTCAATACTACACTGTACTCTAGAAGTTTTATTCCAGCTGCGACGAAGATGTGGAATGATCTTCCATATCGGGTAGTTCAATCAGTAGAACTTCAAAAGTTCAAGCTCGCAGCAAATGTTCTTATGTTGATCAGGCTTACATAAGTCCTTTTATAGATTATAAATCAAATATCTGTTTTGATGTTGTTAATGTTTTTAGGATATTTCATTTTAATTCTCACTACTTCGTATAGCGTTTATTTATTTTCTCATTTCCTTTACTCACTGGGCTATTTTTTTCTGTTGGAGCCCTTGGGCTTATAGCATCTTGCTTTTACAACTAGGGTTATAGCTTAGATAATAATAATAATAATAATAATAATAATAATAATAATAATAATATTATTATCATTATTATTATTATTATTATTATTATTATTATTAATAATAATAATAATAATAATAATAATAATAATAATAATAATAATAATAATAATAATAGATCGTGAAGAAATCAAAAGAAAAAATCCGTAGAGTAGTCGTTGTTTAGAGCTGAGATGATGATTGGACGCTGCAGTTTCTGACATGAATGATGGTATTAAAGCAACGAGCTAAATCAAAAATTGCATGTGAACTTTTATTAAACTGCACTGTGTAATGGAATTAGAACTTTCAGTAATATCATGAATAATTACTGAAAGATAGAATATTTTTGCATGAAAATCATTTAATAGGAACTGAGAGATTGCTTAGTAGTTTAAAAAAAGATCCTTTTCCACATCCGCATAGCCTGGGTTATTGTTGATTTATTTTATGTATCGAACATGAAGATGAATCGTTGCATCCTTTTCAACGAAAAGTAAATTGATTAGAATAAGTAAAAATCTTCAAGCCACTTCCTGCGATTGGGCTTCTGGAGGATTCCAGTGTGTTTATACATCACGGAATATTAAGTCACTCTCTTAATTTCTCTATTACCTGCAATGATTTCTTTGATCTTCCATATACTCAAGGGAGAAATTTCTTCAGATATCTGAAAGTAGTTTTTGTATCAGGGACTTGTGGCTGTTAACGACATAATTTACAAACTAGAAATTTCAACAATTTTTAAATTTCAAATTCATGTATAATATTCTTTAAAGCGTATCTATATTATTATTTCCTGCTGTTTCTCCGATACAACTAATTTGAATTCATGTAGGAATAAAAATACTCTTTGGTTTAAAACAGCTTTAATATAAAATATTCCATATTCAGAATGCTTGTAAGTCAATGACATTTCTCGAACTTGTTGTGTATGATTTATAAAAGCTAAAGTGACCCTGCTATTTCGTAGAGAGATTTAACTAAAATACCTAATTGGATAAAAAATCCATGGCTAGAGGTTTTCCCCGCCGAGCAAAGTTTTAGAAAGTTTTTTTTTTTTTAAGATAAATTGACTTTTACTTCGAGGGAAAATAGTCTGGGAACTTCTATGAATAGCTTGTATGAATATATTTTTTAATGGTCGTGGCTATTTTTAAGTAAATGCAAAATATACTATGCTATTGCATTTCACTGGAAAATTTATGCAATCACTATTGATAATCGAGAGAGAGAGAGAGAGAGAGAGAGAGAGAGAGAGAGAGAGAGAGAGAGAGAGAGAGAGATTCGGTTTCAACGATAAACACCTTCATGAAGCAAAGAACGCTCTCGTAACGTAGTTTATCTACTTTCTTTCATTCTCTCTCACTCAGCGTTGAGGACCAATAATTGATTAACAGGGGGAAAAAATCTGATGTTTTGCGTATGTCAACATTTATTCACTTATTATCGATTTTAGGAGAAAGCACTGATCTTTCAGTTAGCCAGGCACTGTAACCACTGGTCCAAGTAACGATGGTAAAATTATGTTGAAGAAGGATAGTGAAATTTGGATTGATCAAAGCTCGGGAGACAGGATAAAAAAAAAATCAATGCATGTGTCAATGAAATTTAGATAAAATAAAGAATTTAAAAAAAAAGTGACAAGAATAGAAGAAAATAATTCATGAAATGAGAGAATGGAAGAGAAAGGAAGGCTAGAAGGGTGGCAAGAATTAAAGAAGACAGGAAAAAAACAGATCAGGAACAATGAAATATATTGGAAAGTAGTTGATTAACTTTAATCATATAAAACAATCGTTGACTTCCCCTTCTTCTAGGAGAAAGAGTCACTTTGAGTAATCTCTTCACTAGGGTACAACAAATCTCTGATACACTT
>NC_090737.1:79158113-79173113 GCF_036898095.1 Palaemon carinicauda | reverse complement strand
ACAAAAAAGAAAAAAAAAAATATCCCAAAATAATTTTTTTTCTTGTAATGTGATTTAAATTACAACATACAGGTTATCACATATTGAAATATTAAACCCATACTCAAAAAGGATTATTAAACAAAGTGCAAAAACATGACAAACAAAAGGAGAGAGGGTGGCAAGTACCAAGGTTTGCAGCTCATAAGGATAGCAATATATAACAAATACTAACAACATCTTAAACTTAATACTAATCACAGGTAAACTTTCCAAAACCAAAAACTCTCAACATCACCATTTGATAAATAGATACCCAACCTAAGAATTTCACATCACTCATACCGTTAATAAACCTGATAACGAGTCATTGCACTAACAACCGGATTCTGTATATATAGTCCAAAGGCAATAACCTTTTCCACACTCAATACGCTGTTCATTTTCAGGGATACACTTCACTCACTATCAATAAATGTTGATCTCAAAAACCGCTGTCTATTTCAGTGTTATATCACACTTATCACCATAGTGTCCAGTACATACACACACACCGAACAACACAGAGAAGACCACCACAAGACTCCCCTGCGCAAACAAACACACAAAGCCGATGAAGCGTAATTATTAGCCTGAAAATACAGAATAACCATATTAGTGCCTATCTCTTTTCTTAGCTTATTATAAACCTTATCGTACCTGACACCTCAAAACCTTAGACCACCCAATTAATCAACCATTAGCAAGTACCAGTGATCACCCTCACCTTTTAACCTTAAATATCTCGTATACTACACCTAAAACATTATGGACTTCTGTAAAGAAACCATGATTAATAAATCTTGAATATACATTTGTTTCTACTCACTACATACCCACTTCATCAGCACACACACCATAATTAGAACGATACAGATACTACCTTTAATAACTGCATAGCCCTCTGCCAATAACTACTATTCAACGCTGCGAGAGAGAAAATCGGCAACATTATTATCTTTTCCTGGGATGTGTGAAAATTTTAAATTCCACTCTTGCAGCATGAGACTCCACCTCATCAATCGTTGATTTTTATTCTTGTATCTGCTGATGAAGGTCAGGGGGTTATGATCCGTCAAGACCTTAATAAGTGTATCTGAGGAGGAGAGATAAACCTGAAAATGGTTAATAGCAAATATCAAAGCAAGAGTCTCTTTCTCCACAGTGGAATACCTATGTTGGGCGGAGGACAACTTTTTTGAAAAGAATGCGACAGGATGAGAAACTCCCTGCTCGTCATTCTGTAACAACACCGCTCCTACACCAACGTCACTTGCATCCGTGGCAAGAGAAAAAGGAAGGTCAAAATCAGGAGCTCTCAAGACAGGGAAATTAATTAATACTCTTTTTAAATTATCAAAAGCCCTTTGAGTTTCATCCGTCCAGACAAAAGCTACCTTCTTCCTCAAGAGATTTGTCAACGGATTGGCTATATCCGAAAAATTCCTAATAAACCTTCGGTAGTACCCACTCAAACCAAGGAATCTTCTGACATCCCTCCTACATTTAGGGACTACCATGTTTTCAATACTTTCGATATTGGCCTGCTTAGGAGCAACTTTACCATTACCAACCTCATGACCCAAATATACCACCTTCGCCTTTGCAAAATCACTTTTCTTTAAATTAATTACCTTACTTGCCTTTTTCAACACCTCAAATACAGCCCTAATAAGTTTTAAATGGGTTTCTCAATCATCACTATGAATAACAATATCATCAATATACACAACACATCCTTCTAAACCATGGACTAAAGTATTCATTAACCTCTGAAAGGTGGCAGCCGCGTTCTTCATACCAAGCGGCATAACTTTACATTGAAACAGTTCCTGTGGTGTTACAAAAGCAGACAGGGCCCTTGCCCGTTTTGAAAGAGGAACTTGCCAATAACCTTTCAACAAATCTAATTTGCTAATGTATTTGGCCTTCCCCATTCGATCAATACAATCCTCAATTCGAGGTAATGGATAATAATCAGATTTAGATAACTCATTCAACTTACTGTAATCAAAACATAACCTGAAATCACCGTCGGATTTCTTTACCAATACAACCAGTGATGACCACGGACTTTGACTAGGTTCAATTGGGTCATGTTTTAACATATAATCCACTTCCTTCGCTACAACCTCATTTTTTAAGGGATTCAACCTGTAAGGAGATAGTTTCACAGGAGTGGCGCTACCTACATCTACATCATGTTCAATGACCGAAGTCCTACCCGGTACATCAGAAAATAATTCCTTATAATTAGATACTAATTTTTTCAAAGACCTTTGTTCTTCCTTACCTAAATGTGAAATTACTCCCGAAAAATTTTCCAACGACTTTCTATTATCCGACCGCCATTCACATCCATTAAAACAATTACCATCAATAACCTCCCCTGTGAAAAAGGAAAATGGTTATTGTTCTCAGAATCTACCGTATTCCCAATGGTTGCCACGGGAATGACTTTCTCCCGTTCCATATAAGGCTTCAACATATTTACATGACACAGTTGAAAAGGTTTCCTTCTTTGGGGTGTCTCCACTAAATAGTTAATTTCACTTACTTTTTCAAAATTTTCCAAGGACCTGAAAAAGAAGCTTTCAATGGATTCCCTGGGAAGGGTAACAAAACCAACACTTTATCGCCTACCGCAAAGTCGCGTGCCTTGGACCTTCTATCAAAAAAGAACTTCATTCTTTTTTGGCTACATAATAAATTTACACCCGCAAATTTCAAAGCCTTGGTTAATTTATTGCCTAGATTAGACACATAATCCAATAAATTAACCTCAGCGACGTCTCCCTCCAAGACTCACGAACCACTTCGAGAGGCCCTTGAACACAATGACCAAACACAAGGTTGAGAGGCGAAAAACCCTAAGACTGACTTGGGACAGAACGAAGAGCGAATAACAAATAAGGAAATTCCTTATCCCATTAAGAACCATGGCTCAAACAATACTTCTTTATCATAGACTTCAGGGTTTGATGAAATCTCTCCAGAACTCCCTGACTTTCCATGTGATATGGAGAAGAGGTCACATGTTTTATATTCAACTCTGCCATGTTATCTTTGAAATGCCTACTCATGAAATTAGATCCACAATCTGATTGAATTACTTCAGGCATCCTAAACCTGGTAAAATAGTCAATTAGTACATCAACAATTTTAATGCTTCTTATGGTACGTAGTGGTATTGCCTCGGGATATCGAGACATCCTATCCATTATTGTCAAAATATACTCATTACCACTATGTGTCTTCGGTAATGGTCCAGCCACATCAATAATGACTTCCTTAAAAGGTTCGGAAACTACGGGAATAGGACATAGAGGCAATTTTGGAATCTGCTGATTGGGTTTACCGACCCTCTGACAGACATCACAACTATTGACAAATTTCTTTACATCTGCCTTCAACTTCGGCCAATAATAATTCCCTAACAATTTGCAGGAAGTTTTATGAATTCCAAAATAGCCGGCCAAACCACTTGCGTGCACCAATGACATTAACTTCTTCCTGTAACCAAAGGGAACCATTATCTGTTTCACAATTTCATGATCAACATTATCCACCTCCATAGGCCTACTCAACCTATATAAAATATTACTAATTATCTTAAATTTGGGACCAGTCATATCAGACCCCTCCCCTGACTCAATAGGGAGTTCCCGAAACTCCTTTTTCTGGGCCTTGATAAGCTCTTCAGTAGTCCAATTTAACTTGTCCATTAACATTCCAAGATCTACAGCTAGGCTTTCACTACGATATAAACTACTTAAATCTACATCAATTGTTGACTCTGCTACGTCAACAATTCTAGCACTCGACCGAGTAACTGCTGCTACTTCACTATCAGGGTTTATCAATATGGGACAAGTATTATTCTTCATAGCCACATCATTCCCTATCACCACATCAACATCCTTAACCGGGAATTTATCTACTATGGCCAATTTCAAATTCCCTGCAAAGGAAGGGCAGATTAAATAAATATTTTCAATGGCATACGATTTCACCGCATCAGGAAAACCAGCCAATAACACAAACTCCCCACTTTCCAGTACAAAATTACAAGGTAATGCCTCCCTTAGGATCAAAGACTGTGCTGCACCAGTATCACGCAAAATACGCACTCGTCTTTTCTCGGATGAATTGGCGAAGGAGACACTACCGAAGGACAAATATCTGTCAAAACAACCAGGTAGTCATTGGTCAGCGGACCCTGTCGGGATATTTTCTCCCTATCTCTTTTCCACACCCATCACTGGCCTACTATTAGCATCTTGCACTATTTTAAACGCATAACACATACTTTTTACGTGCCCCTTCTTATTGCAAAAGAAGCACGTTAATGTTCTCAATTTCTCTGGATTGTATATATTTGGCCTATTACCGCTGTTAGGAGAAAAAATATTATTAGCATTACCCTGATTATTATTACTTCTATGATTATTTCTACTAAACACCTTAGCATTATTATTCCTACTCATCTTAACCCAACTAGACTTCACATTTGTTGATACTCCCCCTAGCTCACTCTTATGAGACAAGTAATATTCGTCACTAGCGATGGCTACCTCCTGAACGGTCTCGAGTTTTAACTCTTTGAGGTGGACCTTCAGTTTATCCGGGACCTACCTCTTAAAGTCCTCCACAAACATTAACTCCTTCAATTTCTCAAAATCTACCACCTCTTTGGACTTGAACCAATCACTAGCATACTGTTCCTTCGCCCCGGCAAATTCAACAAAAGTTTGTTCCCTACATTTTTCTAAGTTCCGGAAGCGTTGCCTATAAGCTTCAGGGACTAACTCATAGGCCTTCAAGACAATAGCCTTCACACTCATAATCTGCTGATAGATCCTCCTCCAGCGTTACATATACCCTCTGAGCTCTTCCAACCAATTTACTTTGCATGAGAGTGGTCCAATACTCTTAGGGCCACTCCAACCTTGCAGCAATCCTCTTAAATGATAAAAAGAATTCTGCTACTTTATTCTCTTCAAATTTAGGTACAAATTTGAGAGCCTGCCCTAAATTAATAGCAGGCGTTACTAACCTATTTGGGGAATGGGTGGGGGAAAAAGAACCTGGGTTCCTCATGGCAATCTCATGCGGCCTCTCCTTTTCTCTTTCCCCTGCCTTAAACTTTTCCATTTCAAATTCCATTTGTCTCAGGGCAATTTGCCTATCCAAAATTTCTACAGACACTACTTTATCAGGTTTCACCTCTTGTTCCCCACCTGTCTTTACAGTTTTAACATAATCATAAATTTACAATAGCAATACAGCCTTTCTTATGAACACTTCATATTCCAATTCAAAATGCTCTGCTACAATTTCCAAGTCTTTCCTATTTAACTCTGCCAACCTCTCTTGCCACCCCTCTCCTCTAAGGAGTTCTAATACGTTAACAACCATGATGACCACTTATTCACACAAAATACTAAATTTACATAAAACAACACCGATGAGGTGAAAATACACTGCCTGAAAAATTACCCCAAAAATTAACTTTGCACTATCACCGGTGAGTACTCAGGAACGAAAAATCCTGTCACGTTCGTCACTTGTGATGGCTGGCTTTTACCACCCCACAAAACACTTTTATCAAATTGTGTTCACCATCTATTAGGTTAACGTAAAATTATTTCTTTGGTTTATTTAAATCATTCTTGTTTTCTTTTAAGTTAAAGTATTTTTGTTGAGTTTGTTTACTATGGTGTTAATGTAAGTTAAGTGGCTCTACGATTAATGGATAGTGATTTTGCCGCTCCTCCTCCGCCTTTGTGTATCAGTGGACTATCGTTTTAACGATTGTTATTCATTTTGCTTTGAGTATTGATAAACGCTGGGAGGGTGATGAGCGGTCATGGTCGACCGGAGCTTGACAAGCTCTCACCGACACTATTTCCCGTCTCAGCATTCATTGTGACTGGGAGGACGACTTTGGCTATTACCTTTGCACTTCTGTTGAGTGGTTAGCAGATGCTCTGTCATCTGCGACGGTAGTTTTCTGCTACTTGTTCCCGTCGGAGGATTTATATGGGATTTGTGTCGACGCTGTTTCCCGACACTGAATGTTAATTTTACTTGCTGTATTCATCCAGTACAGCTGTATACGGGTGTGAGAGCAAACTGGCTCATGAGGTGTTACGTAGGGAGGCTGACGCCAGGTAAGACGAATTATTGTTCATCTTGTATAGGGAAGTGTATTGCCCTTCAATGCCTGGCGTACAGTTTTACCCTTCCGTTTAGCGGCTTGATGGACTAAGTACGGCCCTGTATTCAACTTTTCTTCTGTACTTCACTTGAGGTGAAGTTGTGTATATTATTAATTTTGTCTATTTCTATATGTACGAGTTTTATTGTTAAATGTTATGCATCTATGTTTAATTCTGCATTGTTTAGTTTTGTAAGGTAGGTACGAATATTAAGGTTTTCATTGTTTTCATCTCCTGCTTCCTTCTATCTTATTATTGTTAGGATTATTGATTATTCTGGCTATCCTTATTCCCCTGTTTGGATCCACTTTGTTATTATTAAATGTTTTCTCTATTATGATTTTTTTCTCTTTAGGGTTTAGTATATTAGCTTTATGTTTTTCTTGTGAGTTTCGAGAATTATATTTTATTTCTTTTAAGTGTTGTGTATAATTAAGTGCATTTAATCTCACAAGGTTGATTTAAGTTAATATTTTTTGTTTATAATAAATATTGTTAAGTTTTCTTGGGTCTCCGTTTTCGTCTTTCCTTATCACTGACGTACATTGGCTGACTGCAATCCTTGAAAATATAACTATCTTAGAAGAACATGCATTACAACCTGGGAGGTTGTAACACCATCATACTATACTAAGTCCACTAGAGGTGGAATAGTATCCAAACATCAATACGAGTGCAAACTTAAGTAAAGGGGACAATGAAAACACCACAAAAAATTCCTTAATTTTAATACAAAATATTTAGACAGAAATAACACCTGAACCACAATAATACAATGATAAATGATTTAAACTCACTCCTAAACTCCCTGCAAAAGAAAACAATTACACAATTAAAGAAATGTCATCAACACATGCATACTAACAGAGAGGGTCCAGAAAGGAGAAGGCCAACGAAAAGTAAGAACATCCTAACAAATACAAACTAAATATCCCTAACAATCTCCGCAAACGCTTCCGGGTGGCAGGAAACAAGGATCCAAGACAATGGTGTTGAAAGTCTTTTTTTTTTCTCTTCTTCTTCTTTTTTTTATGCTACAATAATAAAGACCGCCCAGGATTACAGGTCGTGGGCCTGGCACACAAATATAATAATCAAAATTTTTCCCTTGGGGCAGAGAGGTCGCCTTGGTTTTTACTGCACCGAGGGCAGTACACAATATGTAGAATAAAAAGTCCTTGCTGCAGAGAGAGGATATCCAAAAAAAAAAAAAAAAAAAAAAAAAAAAGCTAAACAGTTTCACAACGTAGCTCTGCAATGGCGAGGAATAAATATAGTTCCAACAGCAACTGCCGTGCCCTTCAAGGTTGGAGGCTCAGAAAACACCCTGAGGAACCCTTCTCCAACAAGCCCCTTCATACCTCCGTTCACGCAGGAGCGCGGCCACGTAACCCACACCACTTGAAAATATAAAACAGCTGTTAGTCCATTATAAACACTAACATAGCCACCAGTGAAAAGACAAACTATTAAAGAAAGAAAACAATACGTCTATATTTAATCTTATAACAATACGTCTATACTTAACCTTATACATCTAAAAACTTAAATAATTTAGAAATATATAACAAATATGTTACAATATATATATATATATATATATATATATATATATATATATATATATATATATATATATATATATATATATATATAGATATATATATATATTTTTGGGCTCAAGCCATGTCGTCCTGATGGAAGTTCCTATAGGGTAGCTTCCTAGGGTATATTACAACTACGGCGATATTCCCAGAGAATTTACCTTAAGGTACCAGAATTCTAACTCCTGGAGCGAGTATCCCTCGTGAAAGGGATATCGCGACATATCAGAGGACGTATTCTAGACACGTCACATGGCAATCTACATCCTGGACAGAGATTTCGTCTCGTATGAGGTGATTGGCGAGATACGAATTCGGGAAAGAAAAAGGGGAGCCGCAAATCTTGGATTTATTCGACTTTTCATGGCTTCTTCGTCTTCGTCGGCCTCTGATAAGTTGAGTATAGTGTCTGTTATGTATAAATGTAGGCTCTTGGTAAAATTTTGAGTGATTAATAAGATTAATCTTTGATACAAGAGCCGTAGCCTACCAGAGGCGTCTTGGACGCTGTCGCTCGCTAGGTATAAGTTAGTTAGTCAGAGCGACATTCCTGGTTGTTTTGCTTTAATAAATTTTAGCTATTTAGCATTACATAGGATTTCCTTTCGTGCTTAGTATTATTTGGCGAAGTATTCGCCATTCTGGCCTACGCTAGGCCATGTAGCCTAGTCGTTTGGTCCTAGTACTTCATGCATGATTATGGTTTTTCCGAGTGTAATTAAAATTTTATTGAAGCTTTAGGCTATATTTTATACATTTTAGACTTTGTGGAATATTTCCAAGATAGTATACGAGTGAGTTTCGGTGAATTAGGTAATCGATTCTCTTGGTGCCTAGGCTAGTTGCTTATGGAGCCTTAGTATACTTTATCATACTCCCCGGTTGCTTTCTTTTCTTCGGAGAAGGTATGCAATCCTTTTCCCTCTGTTTAAGCCTTGGGCTTATCCCTAAGTGGTTTTTTCCGAAATTTATTTTCGATAAAACTATACTAGGGTGTTACTGTACCTTCCTGTTCCTGTAGTTATGGTTCAAGAGGGACAGAACAACAGAGTTTTTAGTCTGAGTCTGTGTTGTCTAGCTTGGGGCTGAGTCCCCCTCGCTGACCTAACACATACAAAGGGAGCTTAGCTCCCTTAGGTCACTACCGAAGGTTTCTGTGGATATGATTCCTTCTTTTGTGATCTACCAGACTAGTCCTGTTGCTGTTCTCGCGGGAGGATAAGTTCTTCCCTTGGGAGTAGCAACGCCTTCCTTGCTTTGGTGCTCTGGAAGCTGGCAAGTATTGCTGGCCTTTCCCCTTAGATCTCCCTTAGGCTAAGATAAGTTTCTGTCACTAAAGCAAGGTTGGCAGGACCCTCTTGTCCCTTCCCCCTCTTTCTTCATACTGTACTGTACGTCGTTCTACATCTGGACCTAGTATAGGTTAGGATGTGGAATTGACTCAGCCCCTTGCCGGCCGGCAGAGCTGGCCGGCAGGGGTCTTACTGTACTGTACGTCGTTCTACTTCTGGACCTAGTATAGGTTAGGATGTGGAATTGACTCAGCCCCTTGCTAGCCGGCAGAGCTGCTGGCCGGCAAGGGTCTTATGTTTTCGAGTGCTGCCCGGACCTCTCTTGGTCCCTCATCCATGCCTGCCGGCAGAGCCGGACGGCATTGGTCAAGGAAGCCTGAATTAGTTTCTCCCCTTCCTTATATGCACTCTTTTGGTTGCCGGGCTTGGAGGTTGTGTACAATCTTATCCCGGCATCCATTCTATTTCTCTTTTCTTCTAGTGCTGTACTTGTCCCGGCTGCCGGCCTATGAGGCCGGCAGCCGGCCTATGAGGCCGGCAGCCGGGCAGGTGTAGTCCTCTGGTTCTTTTGCTGCCAGCTGGCATCGGTCTTGTACCTTTGCGGGCCGGCTTATGTCAGCCCTTGTCTGCCGGTCACCAAGAGTGTGGCCGGCAGCTGGGTACTACCTTGTGTAGTTGCTGGCCGGCAGCCATTGCCGGCCAACACTGGCTGTTACCGGCCGGCAGTTGCTGCCGACCGGCACAGGCATTTGAACCAGAGTGCTGCCGCCCTATAGCTGTTAAGTAGTATACTTTAAAGCTAGTGGTGGTGTGTGCCGGCCGGCAAAGGCAGGCCGGCACACATCCCCCTATACTGTACTAGTATTCTTCAGTATAACATATACAGTAAGAAGAAAACTATGGTAAGGGTTTTGGTACAGCACTTTGTCTTCTAACACTATTGTTTTTTCTTGCACATCCCTTTGCTGTTTCCCTACAGATAGGACGCTGAGTTCTTCCCTGTCTATTATCCAGGATTTTAAAATCATTGCTTAGGTGTGAGCTCCACCTGTTTCCTCTGGAAACCTTGCATTGGTTACTCTAGAAGAGATAAACCATTTTGATTTTATTATCTGGAAGGCTGCAACAATGGGTTGTGAGGGAAACACAAGTGTGTGTCTTTCTTTTCTGAATTGTTATGCTATACTATGCATATCCAGTGATACATAGTTCACTTGATACTCATGGAAATTTCTTCTCTTTACAGAAGGACACTCCGAAGTGGGGAAGTGCTTTCTGCAATGTCAGCAGCAAGAACCTCTGCGGACATGAGTTTTGTAGGAGACACGCAGCATACGCTGTCTCCAAGGATGATCTCCGGTATTGGGACCCTCAGGTATGTACTGTGTGCACTAACCTGATTACTGAGACATTTAAATAGCTAGGAAGAAGCTTCGTTCCTGGGTAAGGGGCTTCCAAAAGAACACTTCTGGCCCTTATCTTCCAAGTGAGAAGATGAGGGCGTATCCTTTCCCTAAGGCATCAGCTGATGCAGTGATTCCCCAGCCTCAAGAGGAGATCCCCTAAGTTCAGATCCAGGTGGATGCTGAAGTCGCGGTCGCGATGCAAGACATCCAGCTAGATGACAGGATGTCTGATGTGGACGGGTGTCAGGAGGAAGACCTCCTGGCAGAAGCCCAGGATGAAGTTCAAGCCCCTCTATATCGGCCGGTCTCCCAGTAGAGCTGGGACAGGCCCTCTCTTCTATTGTTGGAATGATCCAACAAATGCAGAAGGAGAATCAGGAGAAGGCGGCTGCAATGGAACTGCGAATGCATTGCCTTGCAGAATCACATGGGCCCCAGAAAAAGCTCAATGTGAAAGACCTTCCCTTGTGCTCAGATGCTAACCCATGGAGGTATGCTGAGCACATGCCGATGACGACTGGAAAGATCGTCATCTCGGATATGCTGGGCTCAGTTCCCCTGGAGGGTGGAATTCTGGCCCAGCAAGGCATCATATCCGGACTGTTATGTCCGGCTGAGGAAGGAACCAGCTTCAAAGGAGGAGACAGAGCCGAAGGAGGTCATAGTGATGGACCATGCTAAGGCTCAAGCTCTACTTTCATCCTCGATGAAAGAGAGGGGCTTCTCTAACTCAAAGGTAGCCGCATTGAATAGGAAGCTCCCTTCCTTTGTGTCCTCGCCTACTAGAGCCTTCCCCTTTTTACAGAAAGGGTTTCTGGCTGTACTAAAAGCAATCGAGGCCAGCAAGTCTTGCCCCTCCCTAGAGGAGTGTAAACCCTTGTCGCTGGCCCTGCCCATGGACCACAAAGACTGGAAGGACGTCCATCTTACGTTCTCAGTGGGAAAGTTGGAGGCTGATATTGCCGGACGTCAGTTCGGCAAGGACCTCCCTAAGCTGTCTGACTTTCTTTTGCGAAGTGAGTTCGATACAAAAGAAAGACTGTCTGCCTCAATGTCTCTTCAGACTACTCTCGAGACGATGGCAAGTGACCCCAAGGTCCATGAAATGTTCATGGTAGTGGCCAAGCCTCATCTGGCCACAGTGACGAAGGACCTTTATGGCTTCGTCAAGGCAAGGAGAGCTTGTAGGGAGTTCGTGTTTACCTCGGCTACGGTGAGGCACGAGCCAAAGAAACTAATCTCCTCCAACATTTGGGGAAAAGACCTTTTCCCTACCCACTTGGTCAAAGAAGTTGTTGATAAGCCCACCTTGGAGAATAGAAACCTTCTCCAGAAGTGGGGCCTGGCTATCAAAAGAAAGTCTTCCTCGGATGAGGGTCCTCAACCAAAGAGGAAGACTATGAGGACTAGGCTACCGTCTCGGCCAGCCAAGCCTCTTAGACAGCAACAGCAACTGCAATTGCCATTGCACCCAGTGCCCCAGATCGGGGCACAAACTCCGACCACCTTTCAGTGGGTACCCCAGGCCGTGTCGACATAGTCCACGGCATTCACCCCTGCGTTCGAAGGGCAGTCTACTTCCTTTCGAGCAAAGCCTAGAGGAGCAGCCAGAGGCTCGTCTAGAAGCCCCTCAAGGGGAAGGGGATTCAGGGGTGGTCGTGGTCAGGAAGGCAAGACCTCAGGACGGCAGTCCAAGTGAGGTGATACCGGTAGGAGGGAGACTTCTGAAATTTCGGGATCGGTGGACCTTCGATCCCTGGGCCCACAGCCTACTCAAGAATGGACTGGGCGGGAGCTGGTACAGCACTCCACCCCCGTGCCTTCGGTTTTTTCCAACACTCCACCCCCGTTATGGAGGAGTACGTTCAAGAACTGTTGGAGAAAAAAGGTGATCCGAAGGGTGAAGCCCATCAACTTCTAAGGGAGGCTGTTTTGTGTTCCCAAGAAAGACTCGGAAAAGCTCAGAGTCATTCTGGACTTGTCGCCACTCAACAAGTTCATAGTGAATTGCAAATTCAAAATGCTAACACTGCAACACATAAGGACCTTACTGCCCAAGAGGGCATATTCCGTCTCTATAGACTTGTCAGACGCCTATTGGCACATTCCAATCAGCCGTCGAGTCTCCCCCTACCTAGGTTCAGGCTACAACGAAGACTATACGCCTTCGGAGCCATGCCATTCGGGCTAAACATAGCCCCAAGGATTTTTACGAAGCTTGCGAGCGTAGCTCTCAAACAATTACGCCTAAAGGGAATTCAGGTAGTAGCCTACCTGGACGACTGGTTGGTGTGGGCAGCATCCGAGACAGAATGCTTGCAAGCTTCCAGTCAAGTGATCCAGTTCCTAGAGTACCTAGGCTTCAAGATCAACAGAAAAAGTCTCGACTTTCTCCATCTCAAAAGTTCTAGTGGCTGGGAATCCACTGGGACCTTTTGTCACACCGTTTCTCCACCCCGGCGAAGAAAAGGAAGGAGATAGCGGGTTCTGTCAAGAGACTTCAAGATTCCGAAAGGATAACAAGACACGAGCAGGAGAGAGTACTGCGCTCTCTCCAGTTTGCTTCGGTGACAGACCCAGTGCTAAGAGCACAGCTAAAGGATGCAATCGGAGTTTGGAGAAGTTATGCATCAAACGCGTGAAGAGATCTGAGAAGACCAGCCGCTTCGGCTAAGTACTCTTCTCAGGCCTTGGTCCCAAGCCAGACATCTAAAGAAGTCGGTTCTTCTTCAGCCACCTCCCCCGTCGGTGACGATTCACTCAGACGCCTCGAAGGAGGGATGGGGAGGTCACTCTCATCGGAAAAAAGTCCAGGGGACTTGGTCCAGGCTATTCAAGACCTTTCACATAAAACTTTCTAGAAGCTAAGGCAGTGCTCCTTACCTTAAAGAAAGTCTCCCCGCGTCACTCGATCCACATAAGGTGGTGATAGACAGCGAGGTAGTTGTGAGATACTTGAATCGACAAGGATCGAGGTCACCACCTCTCAACCAGGTGATGTTGGCCGTCTTCCGATTGGCGGAAAAGAAGAAGTGGTACCTGTCGGCAGTTCACCATCAAGGAGTCCGCAATGTGACAGCGGACGCTCTATCCAGGTTCACACCGATAGAGTCGGAATGGTCCTTAGACGCAGGATCATTCTCCTTCATTCTGAATCAGTCCCAGAACTGCAGATAGACCTCTTTGCAACGAAAGACAACAAGAAGTTGCCCCTGTACGTGCCCCGTACGAGGACCCCTTAGCGGAAGCAGTGGACGCGATGTCCCTCGACTGGAACAGATGGTCCAAGATTTATCTGTTCCCTCCTCACAACCTTCTGTTGAGGGTCCTCAACAAACTGAGATCCTTCTAAGGGTAGCGGCAATAGTGGCCCACAAGTGGCCGAACAGCGTGTGGTTCCTCCTGGCATTGGAACTGTAGCTGAAGTTTGTACCACTACCAGATCCAGTTCTGACCCGGCGAATCCAGAAGTCAACTGTCTGCGCTTCATTACAGAAAACCCGGACCCTGCAGCTCATGATTTTCTCTCCCTAGCGGTGAGAAAGCGTTTCGGGATTTCGAAAGCCAGTATAGACTTCCTTGAGGAATATAAGTGCAAATCTACTAGAAGGCAATATGAGTCATCTTGGAGAAAATGGGTGGCCTTTTGTCAAGGCGAAGATTCCGCAGGAGATCTTGACAGACTTCTGCTTATCTTTCTTCTCCACCTCCATGGTCAAGGGTTGGCAGCGAACACGATTTCAGCGTGTAAGTCTGCTTTGACAAGACCCATTCTATATGCCTTCCAGGTCGACCTAGGTAACGAGATCTTTAATAAAGTCCCGAAAGCCTGTGCTAGGCTCAGACCTTCAGCACCTCCAAAGCCCATTTCATGGTCTTTAGACAAGTTCTTCATTTCGCTTCTCTGTTGAGCAATGAAGAGTGTGCGTTAAAGGATTTGACACAAAAAAGTTATTTTCCTATTTTGCACTCGCGTCCGGGGCCCGGGTTAGTGAGATTGTAGCCTCTCGAGAGAGGCAGGTCGTGTTCAGTTCCTGGATGGGGGAGAACTGAACCTGTTTCCGGATCCTATGTTTCTCGCCAAGAATGAGGTACCCACCAACAGGTGGGGTCCCTGGAGAATCTGCCCTCTGAAAGAAGATGCATCTCTATGTCCAGTAGAATGCCTAAAGGTCTATCTTCATAGAACTTCAGACTTCAAGGGTGGTCAACTATTCAGGGGAGAAACATCAGGCTCAAATTTATCTCTGAATCAACTCAGAGCGAAAATCACATATTTTATTCGCAGAGCGGATCCTGACAATACACCCGCAGGTCACGATCCGAGGAAAGTTGCCTCATTCTTAAATTTCTTTAATTGTATGGATTTTGAACATCTCTGTTCATACACTGGCTGGAAGTCTTCCAGAGTGTTCTTTCGCCACTATGCGAAGCAAGTAGAGGAACTAAAAGAGATCTG
>NC_090737.1:79123113-79150613 GCF_036898095.1 Palaemon carinicauda | reverse complement strand
GAGAGAGAGAGAGAGAGAGAGAGAGAGAGATTGTTTTACGTACGTAAATGTAAATTTTAAACAAAAAAAATATGATAGGTTACAACATGTAGACTTTTAAAACCTTCCCTTTAACTTAATGCATACAGTACGTACATTACTAAACTATAAAACAGGCAGTAAGAATATTAAAGTAAAAAATAAAGATTGTTACTGTACTCACCACGAAAGAAGTTGAAGAAAAACTTGAATGGTGATGGCGATGAATTTGCTGCACAGTAGAAATGATGATGATGAAGCTGATGATGTGTTCTACTGTGCAGCCAATGATAGTATTTTACGTCTCTTCAGACGGAGGTGTCTTTTCCTGGGACACCTCTTCAACTTCTTCCTGGGAAACTTCAATTTCTTCCGAAGGCGTACTAGCAGGAAGAACTGGCTCTTTTTTGCGAGGCTGGAAGAACATTGTGATCGGAAGTTGTTGCCGCTGCTTCTTTTTTCGATCCAAGAGCATTTTGTAGGGAGTCATTATGTCATCAACCTTGTTGCAGAATTGCATCGAGCGAACCATATCCTCATCCCACTCTTGCAACATTTCTTTCAACTCCTTCGCGTGGTTGCAGGCCTTGGCAAGCCGTTCTAATGTTAAGCCCGTTTCTTCGACATTTTCTTGGGTCTCTTCCTGGGTATCACTCTCTTCCTCACTTGCCGATTTCGTCAGGTCTTCGAGGTCTGCGTCAGTTAGGGGCTGGGAATGGCAGTCCAACAACTCGTCGACGTCTTCAGTCGTCATGTCGCCAAACCCGTCACCTCCAATTATGGCAGCCAACTGCACAGATTTCCGTATTGCAGAGTGTTGGATTTCCGACGGAGTAAATCCCTTGTCGTCGTAAACAATATCGGGCCACAACTTCTTCCAGCTCGCATTCACAGTTGCAGGTTTCATCTCTTGAAGTGCCTTCTGAATATTCTGCAGGCACGTGGCTATGGTGTACTGCCGCCAGTACGCCTTCAAGTTGAAATCTTCATCCTCGTCATCTTGGGCAGCATCCACACACGCAACGAGGTCCGCCAAGGTATTCTTCGTGTAGAGGGCCTTGAACGCCCTGATAACCCCCTGGTCCATCGGTTGAATTAATGACGTGGTGTTGGGTGGCAGGAACTCAACCTGAATGCCCTCATGCGACAGGTCAGTTGCGTGTCCACCAGCGTTATCCATAAGGAGAAGGATCTTGAATGGCAAGCCCTTCTCTAAGAGATATTTACTGTCTTGCGGGATAAAACACTGGTGGAACCAGTTGGAGGTCAGCATCTTCGTAATCCATGCTTTTTGATTATGCATCCAGTACACGGGAAGGAGATTCTTATTTTTATTTTTCAAAGCGCGAGGATTTTTCGACTTATAAATAAGCTCCGGCTTTAACAAAAATCCAGCAGCATTGCCACACATCACGAGGGTAACGCGATCCTTGAATGCCTTAAAGCCAGAGGCTTTGGCTTCCTCTTTGAACAGGAAAGTTCGCGACGGCAGTCTCTTCCAAAACAAGCCAGTCATATCCATATTAAAGACTTGTTCCGGCTTGTATCCACCTTCGGCGATAATATTCTTGAACGTCTGGTTCACGTAAGTTTCAGCAGCGGCAGTGTCAGCGGAAGCAGACTCCCCATGCAGGGAAACGCTTTTCAGGGCGAGGCGTTTCTGAAACTTCGCGAACCATCCTTTGCTTGCGGAAAAACGTTTCTGAGGCTGGGAATCAGTGGATGTCCCTGGTTGAGGATCATCTGCATCATCATCATCTTCAGCATGGTTGCCGTCGTCGTCTTTAGGTTCCTTTGCAGCAAAATTCTCATATAAACTCAAAGCCTTTGTTTGGATGGTGTTCGTATCCAACGCTATGTTCTTCTTCCGGCAGTCGGCAATCCACACAGCTAAAGCACCTTCCCTGCGTACGATCGTTTTATTACGCGTTGTAACGACTCGCTTCGCTGATCTGCTAAAGGTGATTGCAGCCGTCTTTCTAATGTTCGCCTCGTCCTTTTTGATATAGGGAACGGTGGATTCGTTGATGCTAAAATGGCGGCCGGCGGCCGCGTAACTTCTACCATCTTTTAACATGTCGAGAAGCGTAACCTTCTCAGCTATCGTCATCATCCTTCGGTGGCGTTTAGGCTCACTACCAGCCTTAAGAGAAGCAGAACGCTTGGGAGCCATTACAGTAGGATTTACGTACAGTACTGTAACAAAAAGTTCAACTTAAAAAGGTCGCACACAGCAGAGATTAAACTTCACAAACTTAAGAACGTCTACTCAGCGATACGCGGTAACAGAGAGTGAACGATCCAGCCCAGCGAGAACTTTGATGCTGCGGGTAGAAGATGCGGGCAAAACATCAATCACAGGCTAGATAACAAAACTTGAGTTCTGATTCGTCATCTATCAGCGCTTGAACCAATCACAACCCGTCTTACAGTACTATGATGCGTTGGTTACCTACTCATAGAAGATGCCTCGCGCATACTGAACGTACGTAGATTAAGTACAATACCGTAATAATAATAAATAATGATAATAATACTGTACAGTAATAATAATAATAATAATGATAATAATAATAACAATAATAATTTTATTAACAACAACAACAATAATAATAATAATAACAATAATAATAATACACACTTTACGTACGCTATTTTACGCCTCTCTCTCTCTCTCTCTCTCTCTCTCTCTCTCTCTCTCTCTCTCTCTCTCTCTCTCTCTCTCGTACGCTTATTCGAAATGTGATTTTTGCAACAAAGAATATTATTGGATGCAGTACTGTACTACGTACGTATACATACAAAAGATTCATGGAAAAGAAGCACATCCATTACAGTACACACCATTCTAATATGGTATGACTGCATCTGATTTGCGTTTCATGTTCGATTTAATTTTACTACGTACTGAATTATCGTATGATCACATTCTCTTTTCGTGTTTTATTTCTTTCTGTGCTGAATTATATATCATATGTAATGCAATGAACAATCAGTAAGAGCAGATATTACTAATTACAGTATTAATGGAATTACAGGTAACAAAATATCGTATTTGGGGGTCTTCAGATTTCGCGGTATTTTCGAATTTTCCGGAAAATCCGCGATATGTATATATATATGGGTTATGGAAAAACCCCGCGAAGTGGTGAATCCGCGATTGTCGAACCGCGAAGTAGCGAGGGTTCACTGTACACACTCTTACCCCATGACGAGCTGGAGAGGCAACAAAGACACCCATCACCCACCTCTCGCTCGCGCCACAACCAACCACTTCTACAGCCACTTACTGCCGTCCATTGGATGCAGTTTTGCTACTACCACTCCAGATTTGGGGCTGCCGTGAAAAAATGTGCCAAGGATCGTCAGTGACCAAAAAATGTGTAAATAGGCTATCGCTCGTGGCGGTGGCCTCCCGAGTTTTTAATCTTTTCTTTTTACATGATGCAGGAACGCGCGTGCGATTTTTGGTAGACACGGGTGCTTGTCGTTCTCTTTTCCCAAGGGAACTCTTCAGGACACGAAGTAGTCTGTTTAAGTCTTCTGACGTCAGCCTGGTAGATGCTAACAGATCTGCGATACCTAACTACGGTTACGAAAACCTCACTTTATCGTTTGGAAATGGCATATATTTTTAGAAGTTTCTCGTTGTTGACGTAAAATTGCCAATCCTCGGTGCGGATTTCCTCTCTCTTTTCCATCCTCTGGTCGATGTTGCCCACCAACAATTGGTCAATGCAGACTCGTACCTGTCTACACCTCTTCAACCCACCTCCTCTAACCTCGCTATGCACATCAGCGCACCCATTGATACCTACGCCCACCTTTTCACCTCGTACCTAGAAGTTTTCCGTCCATATCTTTGCCAAACGCCCACGGCTCCTGCCAAACACGGTATTTATCCTCCTATCAAAACGATGGGACCCCAAGTTCTCACCAAATTCAGACGTCTGGTAGCTGAGCGATTGGCAGCCGCCAAACAGACGTTTGGCAAGATGGAGGGATTGGGCCTTTGCCAAAAGGCCTCCTGCCCTTGGTGGTCACCCTTACATATCGTTTTGAAGGAAGATGGCTCCCTCCGTCGTGTGGGGATTACAGGCGCCTGAATATGCAAACAGAACCAGATCACTACCCCCTGGCAAACACCGCCGACGTGACCTCCTACCTGCACAAAGCGAAGGTTTTCTCCACGCTCGACCTCCTGAAGGGGTATTATCAGGTTCCTATGAACCCAGGAGACATCCCCAAGACCACCATCACCACTCCCTTCGGTATATACACCTTCAATTACTGCTGTTTTGGCCTTCGTAATGGGGGGGTAACTTTTCAACGTCTCATAAATGGCATCATTGGGGACCTCCCCTTCTGTGTATGTTATGTGGACAACATACTTGTGTTTTCTTCCTCCAAAGAGGACCACCTCCATCACCGGTGCATCTTCCCTGAGAAGGTAGTAGCCGTTCAAAACTTCCCCACGCCCACGACCGTCAAAGCACTGCAGGAATTCTTGGGCATGATCAACTAATATCACCCTTTTCTGCCAGCCATAGCTGCCACTCTTGCTCCCCTTTACGCCTCCCTCAAGGGCAAGCCAAAAGACCTGAAGAGGGGTCCACTTCAGGAAGTGACCTTTTGCAACGTAAAGAATGCCCTTTCAACTGCTGCTGCTCTCACTTTTCCCGTCCCACATGCCCATCTCCTTTTCTCCACTGATGCCTGAGTGCAAGGCCGAATCTGGTTATTCTACCTACGATCGCGAATAGCTGGCGGTGCACTTGGCTGTTCGTCACTTTACTTTTGCCATTTCTTAGAGGGTACGCCCTTCATTATTCGCACAGACCACATGCCTCTGATGTACGCCTTCATTCGACAGTCTGATGCGTGGTCCACCCATCAACGCTGACATCTCTCCGCCATGGCTAAACACAATTGCACCCTTCAACACGTCCCTGGGAAAATGAATCCCCTTGCCAATGTCTTGTCAAGAAACACGTTGGCTGCCATTCAATTGGGATTGGATTACAACACCTTGGCTGAAGCACAACGACAGAATCCAGAGTATCAAGCATGTAGGATATCCTGCACATCCCCCCGTTGGGAAGACATCCCCCTTGATGACTCCAACACCCCCGTCCTCTGTGACGTCAGTACTGGTAGACCGCGACCGTGGATTCCTGCTCTAATGCACCAACAGGTGTTTGCTTTTATTCACAGCCTTTCACATCCCTCGTGCCGTTCTACTGCACAGCTGCTGACGACTAAGTTCATTTGGCACGATATTACTAAGGATGCTAAGGATTGGGTCCGTGCTAGGACTTTTTGCCAAACTTTCAAAGTACATCGCCACACGGATTAAGGAGTGGGCACCTTTCCTCAACCTCAGCATCGTTTCGCCCACATTCAAGTCGACGTTGTAGGCCCCCTACCCACATCACAAGGATATTGTTACCTGTTTACCATCATCGCCCGCTCCACTTGTTGACCTGAAGCCATTCCTATTGAAACTCTAATGTCCGCCTCATGTACATCTGTCTTACTCTCAGGATGGATAGCAAGATTTGGTTTTCCTGAGCATATTACTGCTGACAGGGGTACCACTTTCACCTCTCAATTGTAGACATCATTATCGGATCTCTTGGGCATCACCCTACATCAGACAACTACCTACAACCACGCTGTCAATGGAATAGGGGAAAGTTTTCCTCGCTCCCTTTAAGCAGCTTCAATATCCCGCTGCAAGGACTCCAACTGGTTTCCTCAGTTTCCCTGGGTTCTCCTGGGACTAAGGACTACTCCTAAAGACCCCCTGGACGTCTCTGCAGCTGACATGGTGTATGGCGACCCGTTGGTCGTCCCTGTCGAATTTTTTCCTTCTTCAACCTGCTCCGACGATCTCCAATGCATATGTAACGTCGTGGGAAAATTTACTCCATGCCGCTAGACTTACAAGCCCCCAGTGAAGCATCTCATACCGACAGACTTGCTCTCTGCAACACACGTCTTCCTACACAACAACACTAGAAAGCTACCGCTAACGGCCCCTTACACGGGCCCTTTCCTTGCGATCCGATGCAATCCAAAAGCATTCCTACTAAACATTCATGACAAAAAATACTGGGTCTCCATTGATCGTTTAAAACCTGCTTATTTCCCGCCAGACGACCCGCCTACAGTTCGCCTCTGTAGATCAGGGCACCTTATTCAACATGTACAGTATGTCATTTTAAGGGGGGAGCCATGTACCACACGTGTGTCACACGACCGTACAGAGTAACGACATTTGTCTTTTTTGTATATGTTATCCTTTGTATCTTTGCTCTCCCCTCACACTGACAGCAACTTGTATTAACTTTCATTGTTAACTGTTAACAGAACCAGTTGCCGTTTTGACAAGAAATAGCATATTTGTATTTTGTGACATTCCTACCGGGACCTAGTGTGTATATATACTCGATGTGTCGTAATAAATTTACTCAGTTGCATTCACCTCTTCATGTCTTTTGAGAAATAGCCACCTGCGGTCTTTCTTTTTCCTCACTTTTTTCATGTCTCGGATCCAAAGAGGAAATATATGCATACCCTTTCTATTTTCAGAACCTTACCAAGGTAACCAGAAATGTTTTCATAAAGGAATGTACAGAGAATGGGGTTTGAATGTAAATTGTAGCCTTTATTTAGAATAGATATCAATTCATCATTGTTTTCACTACTGAACTTAAATGTTTCAGAAATAGATTATCGAGTGTATCAAGGATATCCCGAACCATTTTAGTTTGACGAACATAGACAGTATAAAATATATCTTTATACCAAAATGACTTCTTTTAGTTTTGTTATATTCCTTGGTAATAAGATGACCTTTGCACGAAAAAAAAAAAAGATTTATCGATCACTAACTTTTGGAATGGTTGGGAAACCTTATTGAAACTATATTGCATTACTGTAAAAATGTTTTGAATGCTGCATAACCTATTGTCACCACACACGTGGCTTTAATTGTTACCAACAAAATACAGAAATTAAGAAATATCCTAATATACAAGTATATATATATATATATATATATATATATATATATATATATATATATATATATATATATATATATATATATATACATATATATATGTTTATATTTATATTTATATTTATATTTATATCTATCTATCTATCTATCTATCTATCTATCTATCTATCTACCTATCTATCTATCTATGTATATATATATATATATATATATATATATATATATATATATATATATATATATATATATATATATATATACAGTATATGTGTATATGTAATGTATACATTAATAAACCCATGAACCAAGGGGTCATTGGCGAATAAGGAGTGTAACAACAGGTATAACAGGATGTGAAACTAGACCATGCTAAGCAATGCTTGGAAAGCATTGCATGAGTAAACATTTATGTATGTCTTGTAAACATGTCACAACGCCTCCCGTGGGAAGCAGTTGACCTATTGAGCCCTACTGGAATCGCCTGACTTCCGGCCATAAGGCTACGTTATCATTTCACTTTGTGTTTATATAAAACGCTGAGATAGCTAGTGTTACATTATCTACACGAGCCTATTGTAAAGCCGTTCTATTCATCTTCTTATAGTGAATGGTCATCCGACCAAACCATCCATACTCCAGTGATGGAGCTATCAATAAATTGTTTAAAGTTAACCTAAAACTTTGGACTTATTAAAAGAAATAACCTACAAGTCTAATATTTCTTTATCACATTGAAGAAACATGAGGATGGAACCACAATGTGTACGTACAACATTCGTACTCTAAAAATTAGTGGCAGCGGTTACAACTGTAACAATCAGCAGTTTTACGACAGTAATAAATCTACAATTACAACAAAGTATCTACGTCTACCGAAGTAATGAAATCATCGAATATCAGCTATAAATCAGATATAAACTGAGGAAACAGGATTTTCAATAAACAAGCATCAGTAAACACATACATTCAAGAATCACATCGGTAAGTGAAACATTCATCAAATAAACAACTCACGACGAGAAGCCAAGTCGAAGGTCATCACACCAGCTACACTCTTCTGCAAACGAGAGAGAGAGAGAGAGAGAGAGAGAGAGAGAGAGGACGTGACGTCATGGGATCAAAACAATCTTCACGCATATGTACTAAACTAAGTACATCCTTTATTCATTCAGGTTTTTTCAGTGAAGTGTTTGATGTCACCAGTCGATTGTCCATTATTGCTGGGGTGAGTTATATGTAATCTTAATCTTCCTTCATTAAAGGAATCTATAT
Organism: Palaemon carinicauda; assembly: GCF_036898095.1. Lineage (NCBI taxonomy): Eukaryota > Metazoa > Arthropoda > Malacostraca > Decapoda > Palaemonidae > Palaemon > Palaemon carinicauda. The sequence continues at coordinate 79,142,296 of NC_090737.1, read as the reverse complement.
TCAACTACGAATTCTCGTCTGCTGAGTTTTTTTTCTCTTTGTGCTAATTCCGTTTTCTTTCAGAACTTCTCGGGAAATATCCTTATCACATTAACTGTCTTAATATCATAATTTTGGGGGACTTTGTTATAATCTGAAACACATATTTATTGTATAGTGCATATGCGTTTACGCAGTGGACGTGTGTATTCATATATATATTTTGATAGGATTGCAAGGAATAGTAGTGATAGGAAAAAAGTTAAAGTTAACATTACGCCACCTGTGAATCTGGGACCCAGTACCCCCACTCTCGGACCCAGTAACCCCACTCCTGTGGTTACTCTAGTAAGTGCGAGATCAGCTATTGTTCCTTTTCAAGGTCAGGTCAATGAGTTCCTGCCTCAGAACGTCGAGTCATGGATCTCGTCATTAGATGCTCATTTAACTGCAAACGCATCACAGACCCATCTGTACAATTACAAGAAGCTAAAAGTTTCATAGACTTTGTTAAAGGAGATGCAAGCACGTATCTTAGAGGAGTCTCTTTCCAAGAGGCAGTTACATGGGACCATTTCAAGGTTAGACCACATGCCTCTGATGCACGCCTTCATTCGACAGTCTGACGCGTGGTCCACCCATCAACGCTGACATCTCTCCGCCATGGCTAAACACAATTGCACCCTTCAACACGTCCCTGGGAAAATGAATCCCCTTGCCAATGTCTTGTCAAGAAACACGTTGGCTGCCATTCAACTGGGATTGGATTACAACACCTTGGCTGAAGCACAACGACAGTATCCAGAGTATCAAGCATGTAGGACATCCTGCACATCCCCCCGTTGGGAAGACGTCCCCCTTGATGACTCTAACACCCCCGTCCTCTGTGACGTCAGTACTGGTAGACCGCGACCGTGGATTCCTGCTCTAATGCACCAACAGGTGTTTGATTTTATTCACAGCCTTTCACATCCCTCGTGCCGTTCTACTGCACAGCTGCTGACGACTAAGTTCATTTGGCACGATATTACTAAGGATGCTAAGGATTGGGTCCGTGCTAGGACTTTTTGCCAAACTTTCAAAGTACATCGCCACAAGGATTAAGGAGTGGGCACCTTTCCTCAACCTCAGCATCGTTCCGCCCACATTCAAGTCGACGTTGTAGGCCCCCTACCCACATCACAAGGATATTGTTACCTGTTTACCATCATCGCCCACTCCACTTGTTGACCTGAAGCCATTCCTATTGAAACTCTAATGTCCGCCTCATGTACATCTGTCTTACTCTCAGGATGGATAGCAAGATTTGGTTTTCCTGAGCATATTACTGCTGACAGGGGTACCACTTTCACCTCTCAATTGTAGACATAATTATCGGATCTCTTGGGCATCACCCTACATCAGACAACTACCTACAACCACGCTGTCAATGGAATAGGGGATAGTTTTCCTCGCTCCCTTTAAGCAGCTTCGATATCCCACTGCAAGGACTCCAACTGGTTTCCTCAGTTTCCCTGGGGCCTCCTGGGACTAAGGACTACTCCTAAAGACCCCCTGGACGTCTCTGCAGCTGACATGGTGTATGGCGACCCGTTGGTCGTCCCTGCCGAATTTTTTCCTTCTTCAACCTGCTCCGACGATCTCCAATGCATATGTAACGTCGTGGGAAAATTTACTCCATGCCGCTAGACTTACAAGCCCCCAGCGAAGCATCTCATACCGACAGACTTGCTCTCTGCAACACACGTCTTCCTACACAACAACACTAGAAAGCTACCGCTAACGGCCCCTTACACGGGCCCTTTCCTTGCGATCCGATGCAATCCAAAAGCATTCCTACTAAACATTCATGACAAAAAATACTGGGTCTCCATTGATCGTTTAAAACCTGCTTATTTCCCGCCAGACGACCCGCCTACAGTTCGCCTTTGTAGATCAGGGCACCTTATTCAACATGTACAGTATGTCATTTTAAGGGGGGAGCCATGTACCACACGTGTGTCACACGACCGTACAGAGTAACGACATTTGTCTTTTTTGTATATGTTATCCTTTGTATCTTTGCTCTCCCCTCACACTGACAGCAACTTGTATTAACTTTCATTGTTAACTGTTAACAGAACCAGTTGCCGTTTTGACAAGAAATAGCATATTTGTATTTTGTGACATTCCTACCGGGACCTAGTGTGTATATGTACTCGATGTTTCGTAATAAATTTACTCAGTTGCATTCACCTCTTCATGTCTTTTGAGAAATAGCCACCTGCGGTCTTTCTTTTTCCTCACTTTTTTCATGTCTCGGATCCAAAGAGGAAATATATGCATACCCTTTCTATTTTCAGAACCTTACCAAGGTAACCAGAAATGTTTTCATAAAGGAATGTACAGAGAATGGGGTTTGAATGTAAATTGTAGCCTTTATTTAGAATAGATATCAATTCATCATTGTTTTCACTACTGACCTTAAATGTTTCAGAAATAGATTATCGAGTGTATCAAGGATATCCCGAACCATTTTAGTTTGACGAACATAGACAGTATAAAATATATCTTTATACCAAAATGACTTCTTTGAGTTTTTTTATATTCCTTGGTAATAAGATGACCTTTGCACGAAAAAAAAGATTTATCGATCACTAACTTTTGGAATGGTTGGGATACCTTATTGAAACTATATTGCATTACTGTAATAATGTTTCGAATGCTGCATAACCTATTGTCACCACACACGTGGCTTTAATTGTTACCAACAAAATACAGAAAGTAAGAAATATCCTAATATACAAGTATATATACATATATATATATATATATATATATATATATATATATATATATATATATATATATATATATATATATATATATAGATATATATATATATGTTTATATTTATATTTATATTTATATTTATATTTATATTTATATTTATCTATCTATCTATCTATCTATCTATCTATCTCTCTATCTATCTATCTATCTATCTATCTCTCTCTCTCTCTCTCTCTCTCTCTCTCTCTATATATATATATATATATATATATATATATATATATATATATATATATATATATATATATATATATATATATATATATATATATATATATACAGTATATGTGTATATGTAATGTATACATTAATAAACCCATGAACCAAGGGGTCATTGGCGAATAAGGAGTGTAACAACAGGTATAACAGGATGTGAAACTAGACCATGCTAAGCAATGCTTGGAAAGCATTGCATGAGTAAACATTTATGTATGTCTTGTAAACATGTCACAACGCCTCCCGTGGGAAGCAGTTGACCTATTGAGCCCTACTGGAATCGCCTGACTTCCGGCCATAAGGCTACGTTATCATTTCACTTTGTGTTTATATAAAACGCTGAGATAGCTAGTGTTACATTATCTACACGAGCCTATTGTAAAGCCGTTCTATTCATCTTCTTATAGTGAATGGTCATCCGACCAAACCATCCATACTCCAGTGATGGAGCTATCAATAAATTGTTTAAAGTTAACCTAAAACTTTGGACTTATTAAAAGAAATAACCTACAAGTCTAATATTTCTTTATCACATTGAAGAAACATGAGGATGGAACCACAATGTGTACGTACAACATTCGTACTCTAAAAATTAGTGGCAGCTGTTACAACTGTAACAATCAGCAGTTTTACGACAGTAATAAATCTACAATTACAACAAAGTATCTACGTCTACCGAAGTAATGAAATCATCGAATATCAGCTATAAATCAGATATAAACTGAGGAAACAGGATTTTCAATAAACAAGCATCAGTAAACACATACATTCAAGAATCACATCGGTAAGTGAAACATTCATCAAATAAACAACTCACGACGAGAAGCCAAGTCGAAGGTCATCACACCAGCTACACTCTTCTGCAAACGAGAGAGAGAGAGAGAGAGAGAGAGGACGTGACGTCATGGGATCAAAACAATCTTCACGCATATGTACTAAACTAAGTACATCCTTTATTCATTCAGGTTTTTTCAGTGAAGTGTTTGATGTCACCAGTCGATTGTCCATTATTGCTGGGGTGAGTTATATGTAATCTTAATCTTCCTTCATTAAAGGAATCTATATTCAACTACGAATTCTCGTCTGCTGAGTTTTTTTTCTCTTTGTGCTAATTCCGTTTTCTTTCAGAACTTCTCGGGAAATATCCTTATCACATTAACTGTCTTAATATCATAATTTTGGGGGACTTTGTTATAATCTGAAACACATATTTATTGTATAGTGCATATGCGTTTACGCAGTGGATGTGTGTATTCATATATATATTTTGATAGGATTGCAAGGAATAGTAGTGATAGGAAAAAAGTTAAAGTTAACATTACGCCACCTGTGAATCTGGGACCCAGTACCCCCACTCCTGTGGTTACTCTAGTAAGTGGGAGATCAGCTATTGTTCCTTTTCAAGGTCGGGTCAATGAGTTCCTGCCTCAGAACGTCGAGTCATGGATCTCGTCATTAGATGCTCATTTAACTGCAAAACGCATCACAGACCCATCTGTACAATTACAAGAAGCTAAAGGTTTCATAGACTTTGTTAAAGGAGATGCAAGCACGTATCTTAGAGGAGTCTCTTTCCAAGAGGCAGTTACATGGGACGATTTCAAGGTTAGGCTACGTGCAATATATGGTGGTGAAGAAGCTTTAGTCGTAGTTTTGGCGTTAAGAAACATACTTAATCATGCCTCTATGGCTCAGCTTAATGTTATAGAATGGGCGGCACTCAATGCCGACCGGCTGAATGAATATCAAGATAATTAACGTAATTCCACATGGGTTACAGGAGATAACATCGCCGTGAAAGATTTCTTATGGCTCATGAATTTAACTTGTATGACAGCTGTGTTGACTGAAGATTTAGTGCAGTCTTTTGATGAAAAGCTAACGCCCGAAAATATGGAACTAGATGTGTATAAACAGATAAAAAAAACACATGTCTAAGTGTACTGACCTTGATCCCTTGCTTGCTCAAGTTTTTGCAAAAAATGAAAATAAGCCACAACAAGTAAACGTAGTTAATAATAATCAAGCTGTAGGGATGACTTGTTACAATTGCAAACGTCAAGGTCACATGATTGCAGACTGTAGGACGTGATTTTCTTCAATTCAGAACAGTTCAACTCATTCATATAATCGATACTTCTCGCGTAATCAACAGCAGAATCCTAGAAATACGCAAACAGTTCCCTCTTGAAATAAAAATAAAAATCCTCAGTTTATTAGGAAGAAACAAACAAACGGCAATGCTGTTCAAAATAAAAAACATACAAATAGTGCTTCAAGTAAATCTGTTCCTGGGCCGTCTAGCCAGAACTCGCAAGGTCAGACGAATTTTCCGAATGTGCAAAGCAAAGCAAATACCACGTAGTTAACTCCAACATCTTTTGTATCAAATAATCCATTTAATAATTTACCAGATCATTGTGAGGCAATAGATTTTCATATGAAATACACGGCCGAATCCATTAAATCAGTGCAGGTTCCCATATATTTGCAACAAATTCACGCAATAATAAGCCAAAATGAGTTACGGCCAACATTATATGCTGTAAATTTAGAACACCGATCCTTCACATTATTATTTGATTCTGGTAGTCCACGTAATATTATGGATTTGAGGACTCACCACTTGTTATTTACGAACTTCCCTATAGAGAAGTCCGGAGTAAGGGCCTCTTGGGTATCGGAAATAATGAAATAAATGTAATAGGAGTAACTCATGATAAGTACAAGATCGGGAAACGCACATTTGCCGATACCTTTATCATTGTACAAAACATTGATATGTATCCAGCTGTAATTATAGGATACCCATCTATGGGCCCTCAAAACATTACCTTAGCCCCTGCCAAACACGGCGTGTATATCAAAGGAAAATTCTATAAGTCTTCTAATACCTTAAAATCTGTTTTGGATAAAAAGGAGACAACAAATAAAACAGTAACGTACTTTGAAGAACCAATCACTTGTCTCATGAATCAAGAAATAATATATGCGACCCAACAGAGTTCTCGTTCACCCGTAATATCAGCTTACACGCAATTTATGGAGCTGAGCGTAACTTCGAATATAATAGTGCGAGTAAAGAAAACTTTGCCAGGATCTGAAATATTAATCCTTTCCGACACTCTGAAAACTAACGGATTGTCCGTCACAAAAGCTATTTATACAGTCGGCTCACAACAACAATGTAATATTGAAGTCTGTAATCATTTGAATATCACTTTACTAATTCACAAAAATCAACATATCTTGGATGTGGAAGTTTATAAACATTGGATTCTTACTGTCGCTAAGATCAATCACGCTCAATCAGTTGCGGATGAATCCCTTTTGCAATCTATAAAAAATAGAATCTATACAGACATTCAAGAAGAGGAAATTCAGCAGAAATTTTTTTATCTTTTAACTAAATATCATGATGTTTTCTCCACTACAGACGGATCCTTAGGTAAAACGGTTCATAGAACACCAAATAAGGTTTAAAGACAAGCAGAAAGTTATCTATGTACCCTCGTACAGACTCCCTATGAAATTCCAGAATGAGATAAATGATGAAGTAGGTAAAATGCTAGAAGAAGGAGTCATTAGGAAATCGAACAGCTCTTATAATTTTCCTTTAATAGTTGTACCGAAAAAAGATTGAACATGGCGTATCTGCGTAGACTTCCGTCGCATAAATGAGGAAACGATCCCTAATCGGTTCCCAGTGCCATGTACTGACGATATTTTATCTTTGCTAGGTCAGAACAAATATTTTACCAGTTTGGACTTATTTAAAGGCTTTCACCAGATACCATTAGTAGAAGATAGTATCCCATACACTGCCTTCAGCACAGCCAGGGGACATTATGAATTTTTCCGTATGCCTTTTGGTCTACGTTGTGCTCCCATAACATTTACTAGAATGATCAACATAGTGTTTGGAGACTTGTTAGGGGACATATTGCAGGCCTATATGGATGACCTTGTAATCTTTTCTAATACCTTAGAAGAACATCTACGTAAACTGGAGCTAGTGCTACAGAGACTAAGACAGCATAACTTAAGGGTAAAGATTAGTAAGTGTGAATTCTTCAAAACAGAATTAGTCTATTTAGGTTTTACGGTGTCTAGTCAAGGTCTTCAAGTAGTCAACGATAAGGTGTCGGCTATTCGTAACTTTCCCATACCTACTAATATCAAGGGAATACAGCAATTTCTGGGGTGTAGTGAGTATTACAGGGATTTTTTACGCAATTATTCAATAATAGCCACTCCCCTAACCGATCTTACGAGAAGTGCGTATATTTCATATGGTCTGAGCAGCATCAACAGGCGTTTGATACCTTGAAAGATGAACTGTGTAGTTCTCCTATCTTAAAATTTCCTGACTTCGGTAAGGAATTCTTCATTGCAACAGACGCCTCAGACCTAGGAGTAGGTGGGGTATTGCTTCAGCAATATGACAAACAGTTTTTCCCGATAGCTTTTTATTCATGTAAACTGAGACCTTCCAAAAGTAAATGTGCAGTAATAGACAAGGAAGGGCAGCTAATGTTATTTAACTAGTGCATTCTGTCAAGGTTCTTACTGATCATAAGCCCCTAACCGACTTTTTTGAAGGCTTTGGTCACAGCCCCAAACGAAGTCGGCGTCATTTGATCTTTCAAGACTTTGGCGCGAGGATCGGGTATTTACCTGGGAAAGCAAATATCATCGCTGACGCATTATCCCACAACCCTGCGTCATCTTGTATGGAGCCATTAGCTGAATTAATAGATATATCAACATCCATGCCTATTGTTAAAACTGTATCTGAACAGGAAGATCTGGGCTGGAGCGCTGAACTAATACAGACTGAACAAAGAAAAGATCAGCAATTAGAAAAAATCATAAATGCTTTGAACTGAAATCCTAAGGAAAAGGAATATATAAAGTATACGTAGCAGAATTATATAATCAAAGATACTATTCTGTGTAGATCCGTGACAAGGAAAACCCGCAATGCACCACAAGTGACTAACGACCAGGTAGAGGTACCAATATCACTTACACCCACTGTCCTAAATTGGTTGCATGCAAATCCATTGCATGGCCACCCGGGGTTCTCCATAATGTCACAGAAAGCCAAATCATTATTTTATTGGCATACAATGCTTACAGATATAAAAAAGCACATAGCTAATTGTCGCCCTTGTCAGGAAAACAAAGGGCACACGAAGACACCTGTCAGCCTAGGGGCTTATCCCGTCCCCAATCAACCCTTTGAAAGAGTACACTTAGATTTATTAACAGGGTTTTACGATTTCAGATAGAGGAAATAAGCACCTCTTAGTAATTATAGATGCTTTGACTCGATATACAGAACTGATTGCGCTTAAAACTAAAACCGCGATCGATTGCGCTAGGAAGTTTTATGAGTGCTACATTTGTAAACAGGGAATTCCACACATGATAATCTCTGACTCGGGTGGAGAATTCAATAATAATTTCCTTAACTCGCTGGGTGAATTCCTTGGCATAAAGAAAATCAATACCATGATCTATCACCCAGAGTCGAATGGGCTAGTGGAAAGAGCTAATAGGAAGGTTTTAAACATATTAAGAGTTACACTAGGGGGATCAGACCCCAACTGGGATAATGCCATACCTGCGGTACTAAGCACTCTGAATCAATCATATCATGTATCTATTAAAATGTCGCCGCACAAGGCACGGTACCCCAGCTAGAACGCCTTTCCATGTATTAACGCCTACAACCAATTTATCAAATCCCCTAAAGGATGTTATGAATGCAAGCATAAGTCGTTATAATATCCTTTGAAAGAATCTAGAAGAATCACACATCATAATGAGAAGGAGTCATGATAAAATAGCGAAGCCAACTAAAACATACCGTGGGTGATATGGTATACATACAAGTATATGTAAGCAAAGGACTCAATTACAAACTGACACCTAAGTTTGAAGGCCCGTTTAACATTTTAGAAACATTAACAGCCAATAGATTTAGAGTTCCAAATATATCCCAACCCACTGATAAGAGAATCGTACCATTGGCTCACATTAGAAATTAAAAGAAGGGAGAAGGAAGTGAGGGAAATTTTTGGATCTAATAAACTTGTATAATATTTGTATGTAAACATTTTTTTTTCTTAAAACAAGAGTAATTACATATATTTTCACTCATTGCAGGTTTCCAGAATGAAGTTTTTATTGTTAGGAGTGATATTGTTCGTTCAGACCTTTTTTTCGTGTGGGAAGAGCCCTAAAACTAAAATCATAGATTTTAAATAGGACACTATTGTAGAGAGAACAGAAGTTTTTATTGCCGCAAGCAATATAGTTATAGAAGTAGATATGCAAGAGATTTTCCTCCAAGAGGATGACGTCATTAAGCTAAAGAGCGACCTGTCTAGGTTCACTGCTTCATTAAATGAAATGCATTTACGTCATTTTCCTTTTAATACAGAGAGTTCACTTGCACCAACATTAAGCGTTGCAGAAATGTTATCATACGACTTGCAAAATAAAACTGACGAGGCAGAAGCTCTGGCTCGTGATCTACTGATGTAGACTGTGCGACACAATAACCTTGAAAGACGTAACCCGTTTATTTTTGCTGCACTAAACATCTTTGGATCTGTTGCAAGTTTAGGCTTAGGAATTTCAAATCATCTTAAAATCAGTGATCAAAATAAGAGCATTGAGTTTTCAGAACATGAAAACGAACTAGTTTTATCAGAACTGCGGAATCAATTAACATCAATTAATCAAATAATGAGCCTGGTGAACAAACATTCTAGTAATATCAGTCAGATTATGGAAGTACAAAACTTGCTGGCAACGTTAACATATTATAATTCAAAAATAGATCATATCCGTACTAAAATTTCACATTTTATTGAGAAATCAAAAGACTATGTGGAAGCTATTACGTTAGCAACTAAGGGTGTTTTATCACCACATCTTTTGCCTATTCAAGACCTAACGTTAACTTTGGAGAACGGACTGGGCTATGTTCCTTTGTTAGATGCCCATAAGGTAGAATTTCATTATAGTTTAATATCAGTAAGAGTTGAAAATTACAGGATCATGATTACAATTCCCTTTGATTTTTTCTGATGCCTGGCAAGCATATAAAATATCACCATTCCCAACTTTCATGACGAATAACTCAAGTCCAGAAATATCCAGTTTGACAGGACAGGTATTGATTTCCCCTGATAAGGAAACATATACGGTCATTACAGACTTAGATAAATTAACTCACTGTTCAGAAGCCATGAATAATAAAGTATGTACAGCTGACTCCTTTGAATTCCATCATATATCAATGGATTCATGCGAGTTAGGTATAGTGCTAAACGGTTCTCTCTCCCATACACACAAAGATTGTCTGAAAAAAACTTTATCCTTTTGACGATAATAAGTTCAATTATAGATTGAACAACGGCTCGTGGATGCGATACGACAAGGCCGGCTTCAAAGTATCATGCCCGAACGGATCCACGACCCACCCCCAAGTCTTCGTTGCAGCTGACGGTTGCATCGGGACGTCCACGAACTACACAGGCCAAGGAGTTAACACTATCATCAGGGAAAGGGCCTACTTTTTTCGAATTTCACATGGACCACTACAATCCCATCCTCACCTCTCCCATACAACGCACAGGTGGCTAATCGGTTAACGCAACTAGCCAAGATAGACCACCCATCACCGACTTATGCAGGGGGGAATCTTCGTTTCTACATGTCGCTGGCATCATTCAGTGTTACGGTGGTGATTCTTATCACCGTTAACATCCTTGCTTGGTGTAGTTGGGGCAAAAACAGGTGGATCTCCGGAGGAACGTGTTGCCACGTCCAGAAAACACTCCTATTGCGTTAAATGCATTTACTTTTCGAGCCGTTTGTAAGTGGCCATTTCACTTGACTCGTTGGGGGGGGTGGTTTAATTGTCTGGAATTGAGAATGTGTAAAAAGCGGTCAGCACGCTGGTAATATGTAGTTGAAGAGACTCTAGGTCATTGCATTTGTATTATATATATAAACAGTTAAAAAGTATCTTTTGGGCACCTAATAAAGTATCTAAGCCCTAAATATATATATATATATATATATATATATATATATATGTATAATATATATATATATATATATATATATATATATATATATATATATATATATATATATATATAAATATATATATATATATATATATATATATATATATATATATATATATATATATATATATATATATATATATATATATATATATATATATATATATATATATATGTATATATATATATTATATATTTATACATACATATATATATATATATATATATATATATATATATATATATATATATATATATATATATATATATATATAACGGATTTTGAGCAAAGCGAAAAATCTATTTTTGGGTGAGATGGCCATGTCGTCCTGATGGAAGTTCCTATAGGGTAGCTTCCTAGGGTATATTACAACTACGGCGATATTCCCAGAGAATTTACCTTAAGGTACCAGAATTCTAACTCCTGGAGCGAATATCCCTCGTGAAAGGGATATCGCGACATATCAGAGGACGTATTCTTGACACACCACATGGCAATCTGCACCCCGAACAGAGATTTCGTATCGCAGGGGGCAATTGGCAAGAAACGAATTCGGGAAAGAAAAAGGGGGAGCCGCTCCCAAGGCTCCCTATCTCCCGTTTCGTAAGCGTGCCTGGCGCCAATCCTGGCGCCATCTGTATTCCTTGTAGCGTACACGAGGTGCTACAGATACTGTATGTAGGGAGGGGTCCTACAGCCCTTTCTTAGAAAGGCAAGGGCGGGTCCATCAGGACGACATGGCCATCTCACCCAAAAATAGATTTTTCGCTTCGCTCAAAATCCGTATTTTGGGCTCAAGCCATGTCGTCCTGATGGAAGTATACCAGAGCATTACTGTATCTGTGGATTCTCAGAACCTGCCGTACTCCCCGGAGGTAATTTTTCCTTGTCGACTAGACCTAGAGACCTAAGATGTTACCGTTATACATCTTTTCACCTAACTATAAACCATGTTAGAGCTTCCTGCCCCCTACAGGGAAGAGTCCTACTAGACTCTGGAAAAGTCTCGAAGAGTACATATACCTATGTATGAATACCAGGCAAGCTAATATAGTGGTCTCACCCTATATTAAGTAAAGCATAGTTTGTAAAGAACCACTGTGTCAATATGAAATATCGACCAGTTCTCCGCACAATACTTGTATTGGACAAAGGTTTATATCCTCATAGGAGGAAAACCAATGCAACATAGCTTGCATAAAGGAACAATTCTATTAGAATTATCCCAGATAAGGTACATAGAATGAATGCTCAATTATACCAATAAATTGACACAGGTGAAGGAGACGCAAGGTTCTCAAGAACCAGTTTATTGACAGACAATAAATAGCCAGGTTAACAACAATTATATATATATATATATATATATATATATATATATATATATATATATATATATATATATATATATATATATATATATATATATATATATATATATATATATATATATATATATATATATATATATATATATATATATATAAGAAGAGGATAACCCAAAACATTAAGCATAAGTATGATAGTAAACATAACTTGTTTATCTGAAAGAAAACATTAAATGCCACTTTTTAAGATACCAAGGTATCAAAGTCATAAAAGTCTGTATTACAAATCAATCACATTAGCATTAGAAACGCTCGGCACATATGTCTGCACTTATGCTAGGTTCACCTTTGGAAATGGAACAGTCTATATGGGCAACTCAGTGCCCTCATTTAGTATGTAGTACAGTATGTAACTACACACTCACCCTGGAATTAATCGTCCCAATTAAAACCACTGTTCCTCGCAGAGTTAAACAGTAGGGCTAACGACGCGACCCACTGCTACCACAGATCTCTTTAGTTCCTCTACTTGCTTCGCATAGTGGCGAAAAAACACTCTGGAACACTTCCAGCCAGTGTATGAACGGAGATGTTCAAAATCCATACAATTAAAGAAATTTAAGGATGAGGCAACTTTCCTCGGATCGTGACCTGCGGGTGTACTGTCAGGATTCGCTCTGCGAATAAAATATGTGATTTTCGCTCTGAGTTGATTCAGAGATAAATTTGAGCCTGATGTTTCTCCCCTGAATAGTTGACCACCCCTGAAGTCTGAAGTTCTATGAAGATAGACCTTTAGGCATTCTACTGGACATAGAGATGCATCTTCTTTCAGAGGGCAGATTCTCCAGGGACCCCACCTGTTGGTGGGTAACTCATTCTTGGCGAGAAACGTAGGATCCGGAAACAGGTTCAGTTCTCCCCCATCCAGGAACTGAACACGACCTGCCTCTCTCGAGAGGGCTACGATCTCACTAACCCTGGCCCCGGACGCGAGTGCAAATAGGAAAATAACTTTTTGTGTCAAATCCTTTAACGTACACTCTTCATTGCTCAACAGAGAAGCGAAATGAAGAACTTTGTCTAAAGACCATGAAATGGGCTTTGGAGGTGCTGAAGGTCTGAGCCTAGCGCAGGCTTTCGGAACTTTATTAAAGATCTCGTTACCTAGGTCGACCTGGAAGGCATATAGAATGGGTCTTGTCAAAGCAGACTTACACGCTGAAATCGTGTTAGCCGCCAACCCTTGACCATGGAGGTGGATGAAGAAAGATAAGCAGAAGTCTGTCGAGATCTCCTGCGGATTCTTCGCCTTGACAAAGGCCACCCATTTTCTCCAAGATGACTCATATTGCCTTCTAGTAGATTTGCACTTATATTCCTCTAGGAAGTATATGTTGGCTTTCGAAATCCCGAAACGCTTTCTCACCGCCAGGGAGAGAAAATCATGAGCTGCAGGGTCCGGGTTTTCAGTAATGAAGCGCAGACAGTCGACTTCTGGACTCGCTGGGTCAGAACTGGATGTGGTAGCGGTACAAACTTCAGCTGTAGTTCCAATGCCAAGGGGAACCACACGCTGTTCGGCCACTTGTGGGCCACTATTGCCGCTACCCCCTTGAAGGATCTCAGTTTGTTGAGGACCCTCAACAGAAGGTTGTGAGGAGGGAACAGATAAATCCTGGACCATCTGTTCCAGTCGAGGGACATCGCGTCCACTGCTTCCGCTAAGGGGTCCTCGTACGGGGACACGTACAGGGGCAACTTCTTGTTGTCTTTCGTCGCAAAGAGGTCTATCTGCAGTTCTGGGACTTGATTCAGAATGAAGGAAAATGATCCTGCGTCTAAGGACCATTCCGACTCTATCGGTGTGAACCTGGATAGAGCGTCCGCTGTCACATTGCAGACTCCTTGAAGGTGAACTGCCGACAGGTACCACTTCTTCCCTTCTGCCAATCGGAAAATGGCCAACATCACCTGGTTGAGAGGTGGTGACCTCGATCCTTGTCGATTCAAGCATCTCACAACTACCTCGCTGTCCATCATCAACCTTATGTGGATCGAGTGACGCGGGGAGACTTTCTTTAAGGTAAGGAGCACTGCCATAGCTTCTAGAAAGTTTATGTGAAAGGTCTTGAATAGCTTGGACCAAGTCCCCTGGACTTTTTTCCGATGAGAGTGACCTCCCCATCCCTCCTTTGAGGCGTCTGAGTGAATAGTCACCGACGGGGGAGGTGGCTGAAGAAGAACCGACTTCTTTAGATGTCTGGCTTGGGACCAAGGCCTGAGAAGAGTACGTAGACGAAGCGGAACTGGTCTTCTCAGATCTCTTCGCGCGTTTGATGCATAACTTCTCCAAACTCCGGTTGCATCCTTTAGCTGTGCTCTTAGCACTGGGTCTGTCACCGAAGCAAACTGGAGAGAGCCCAGTACCCTCTCCTGTTCGCGTCTTGATATCCTTTCGGAATCTAGAAGTCTCTTGACAGAACCCGCTATCTCCTTCCTTTTCTTCGCCGGGATGGAGAAACGGTGAGACAAAAGGTCCCAGAGGATTCCCAGCCACTGGAACTTTTGAGATGGAGAAAGTCGAGACTTTTTTCTGTTGATCTTGAAGCCTAGGTACTCTAGGAACTGGATCACTTGACTGGAAGCTTGCAAGCATTCTGTCTCGGATGCTGCCCACACCAACCAGTCGTCCAGGTAGGCTACTACCTGAATTCCCTTTAGGCGTAATTGTTTGAGAGCTGCGCTCGCGAGCTTCGTGAAAATCCTTGGGGCTATGTTTAGCCCGAATGGCATGGCTCTGGAGGCGTATAGTCTTAGTTGTAGCCTGAACCCTAGGTAGGGGGAGAGTCGACGGCTGATTGGAATGTGCCAATAGGCGTCTGACAAGTCTATAGAGACGGAATATGCCCTCTTGGGCAGTAAGGTCCTTATGTGTTGCAGTGTTAGCATTTTGAATTTGCAATTCACTATGAACTTGTTGAGTGGCGACAAGTCCAGAATGACTCTGAGCTTTTCCGAGTCTTTCTTGGGAACATAAAACAGCCTCCCTTGGAATTTGATGGACTTCACCTTTCGGATCACATTTTTCTCCAACAGTTCTTGAACGTACTCCTCCAGAACGGGGGTGGAGTGTTGGAAAAACCGAAGGCACGGGAGTGGAGTGGTGTACCAGCTCCAGCCCAGTCCATTCTTGAGTAGGCTGTGGGTCCAGGGATCGAAGGTCCATCGATCCCAAAATTTCAGAAGTCTCCCTCCTACCGGTATCATCTCACTTGGACTGCCGTCCTGAGGTCTTGCCTCCCTGACCACGACCACCCCTGAATCCCCTTCCCCTTGAGGGGCGCCTAGACGAGCCTCTGTTTGCTTCTCTAGGCTTTGCTCAAAAGGAAGAAGACTGCCCTTCGAACGTTGGGGTGAATGCCGTGGACTGTGTCGACACAGCCTGGGGTATCCACTGAAAAGTGGTCGGGGTTTGTGCCACCATCTGAGGCACTGGAGGCAATGGCAATTGCAGTTGCTGTTGCTGTCTAAAAGGCTTGGCTGGCCGAGACGGTAGCCTAGTCCTCATAGTCTTCTTCTTTGGTTGAGGACCCTCATCCGGGGAAGACTTTCTTTTGATAGCCAGGCCCCACTTCTTGAGAAGGTTTCTATTCTCCAAGGTGGGCTTATCAACAACTTCTTTGACCAAGTGGGTAGGGAAAAGGTCTTTTCCCCAAATGTTGGAGGAGATAAGTTTCCTTGGCTCGTGCCTCACCGTAGCCGAGGTGAACACGAACTCCCTACAAGCTCTCCTTGCCTTGACGAAGCCATAAAGGTCCTTCGTCACTGTGGCCAGATGAGTCTTGGCCACCACCATGAACATTTCATGGACCTTGGGGTCACTTGCCATTGTCTCAAGAGTAGTCTGAAGAGACATTGAGGCAGCCAGTCTTTCTTTTGTCTCGAACTCTCTTCGCAAAAGAAAGTTAGAGGTCCTCGCTGAACTGACGTCCGGCAATATCAGCCTCCAACTTTCCAACTGAGAAAGTAAGATGGACGTCCTTCCAGTCTTTGTGGTCCATAGGCAGGGCCAGCGACAAGGGTTTACACTCCTCCAGGGAGGGGCAAGGCTTGCCGGCCTCGACTGTTTTAGTATAGCCACAAACCCTTTCTGTAAAAAGGGGAATCTCTAGCAGGCGAGGACACAAAGGAAGGGAGCTTCTTGCTCAATGCAGCTACCTTTGAGTTAGAGAAGCCCCTCTCTTTCATCGAGGATGAAAGTAGAGCTTGAGCCTTAGCATGCTCCATCACTATGACCTCCTTCGGCTCTGTCTCCTCCTTTGAAGCTGGTTCCTTCCTCAGCCGGACATAACAGTCCGGATATGATGCCTTGCTGGGCCAGAATTCCACCTCCTCCAGGGGAACTGAGCCCAGCTTATCCGAGATGACGATCTTTCCAGTCGTCATCGGCATGTGCTCAGCATACCTCCATGGGTTAGCATCTGAGCACAAGGGAAGGTCTTTCACATTGAGCTTTTTCTGGGGCCCATGTGATTCTGCAAGGCACTGTATCCGCAGTTCCATTGCAGCCGCCTTCTCCTGATTCTCCTTCTGCATTTGTTGGATCATTCCAACAATAGAAGAGAGGGCCTGTCCCAGCTCTACTGGGAGACCGGCCGATGTTGAGGGAATAGGCTCCGGAATCTGAACCGGAGTAGCCAACACCTCGTCGACCTCTTCCTCTACAACGTCTGGGGCTTGAACTTCATCCTGGGCATCTGCCAGGAGGTCTTCCTCCAGACGCTCGTCCACGTCAGACATCCTGTCATCTAACTGGATGTCTTGCATCACGACCGCGACTTCAGCATCCACCTGGATCTGAACTTGGGGGATCTCCTCTTGAGGCTGGGGAATCACTGCATCAGCTGATGCCTTAGGGAAAAGATACGCCCTCATCTTCTCACTTGGAAGATAAGGTCCAGAAGTGTTCTTTTGGAAGCCCCTTACCCAGGTACGAAGCTTCTCCCTTGCTATATCCCTTGATTCCGCCGTCCTAGGGGAATCAAAGGCCTCAGTAATCAGGTTAGTGCACACAGTACATACCTGAGGTCCCAATACCGGAGATCATCCTTGGAGACAGCGCATGCTGCGTGTCTCCTACAAAACTCATGTCCGCAGAGGTTCTTGCTGCGGACGTTGCAGAAAACACTTCCGCACTTCGGAGGGCCTCCTGTAAGAGAAGAAATTCCCATGAGTATCAAGTGAACTATGTATCACTGGATATGCATAGTATAGCATAACAATTCAGAAAGGAAAGACACACACTTGTGTTTCCCTCACAACCCATTGTTGCAGCCCTCTAGATAATAAAATCGAATGGTTAATCTCTTCTAGAGTAACCAATGCAAAGTTTCCAGAGGAAACAGGTGGAGCTCACACCTAAGCAATGATTTTAAAATCCTGGATAATAGACAGGAAAGAACTCACTTTCCTATCTGTAGGGCAACAGCAAAGGGCTGTGCAAGAAAACACAAAAGTGTTAGAACACACAGTGCTGTACCAAAACCCATACTATAGTTTTCTTCTTACAGTATCTGTTATACTGAAGAATACTGGCACAGTATAGGAGGTTATGTGCCGGCCGGCACTTGCCGGCCAGCACACACCATAACTAGCTTTAAAGTATACTACTTAACAGCTATAAGGCGGCAGAACGCTGGTTCAAATGCATGTGCCGGCCGGCAGTAACTGCCGGCCGGCACAGCCAATGTCGGTCGGCAATGACTGCTGACCGACCACTACACAAGGTAGTACCCGGCTGCCGGCCACACTCTTGGTGACCGGCAGACAAGGGCTGACATTAGCCGGCCGGCAGAGGTACAGGACCGATGCCAGCCGGCAGCAAAAGAACCAGAGGACTACAACTGCCCGGCTGCCGGCCTCATAGGCCGGCAGCCGGGTCGGGTACAGCACTAGAAGAAAACAGAATGGATGCCGGAATAAGAGTGTACACTACCTCCAAGCCCGGCAATCCGAAAGAGTGCATATAAGGAAAGGGAGAATCTAATTCAGGCTTCCTGACCAATGCCGTCTGACTCTGCAGGCAGGCATGGATGAGGGACCAAGGGAGGTCCGGGCAGCACCCAAAACAGAAGACCCTTGCCGGCCAGCAGCTCTGCCGGCCGGCAAGGGACTGAGTCAATTCCACATCCTAACCTATTCTAGGTCCAGATGTAGAATGACGTACAGTACTGTAATGGCTAGGCCATTACAGAGGGTCCTACCAACCTTGCTTTAGTGACGGATCACCCGCAGCCAAGAAACTCATCTTAGCCTAAGGGAGATCCAAAGGGGGAGGCCAGCAATACTTGCCAGCTCCCAGAGCACCAAAGCAAGGAAGGTGTTGCTACTCCCAGGGAAAGAAACTTATCCTCCCCCGAGAACAGCAACAAGGACTAGTCTGGTAGATCACAAAAGAAGGAATCATCTCGTACAGAAACCTTCGGTAGTGACCTAAGGAGGCTAAGCCTCCTATGTCTGTATCAGGTCAGCGAGGGAGACTCTACCCCAAGCCAGGCAAACACAGACTCAGACTAAAAAACTCTGTTGTTCTGTCCCTCTTTGAACCAGACTTACTGAAACAGGAAGGTACAGTAACACCCCAGTATAGTTTTATCGAAAATTAATTCAGATAAACCACTTAGGGATAAGCCCAAGGCTTAAACAGAGGGAAA
>NC_090737.1:79112373-79117613 GCF_036898095.1 Palaemon carinicauda | reverse complement strand
AAAGTTATTAAAGTACACAAATAAATACTTTAAAATTCTTCCCACTTTTTTTCGATAGCTGCGTATTTCTTTTCTTTTCTTTGCCGAGTATTCTCGTCTACTATGTGTAACTTTTGCTTGTACCATATTTTCATAGACAGGTCCCACACAATTCCCATAGATTATTGTGAATCGGAGTCATAGAAGACTGAATAGCATCCGGAGTTCTTCACTCTGTCTCTCATGGCATTTATACTTTTTCGGCTCTAAATCCCACATTAGGTAAAGAAAAAAAAATGCTAACCGCACCAAGTATAGCCAGTTTACTTGAATTATAGTCATTGTGAAAAGGGAGCCGACAGCCATTGTAAGAGTTTTTCACAACACCGACGGGTTCTTGTTTTAACACATTGGCTTATACCTACCGTGTATGTAATTTTCTTTGTAACCTCTTTTTCCTTTCAAGGAAGAAATGTACGAGAGGGACATAGTTGAAAGAATAAAAAAAATCGAAGACAACGTTAATAAAGCAAATTAAATTTAGATTGATTGCAATTTTAGTACATAGTTTCACTTGAAATATATACCTCATGTGGTTGAAGCTCTATTTGCTTATTTGGTGGGTGAGAAGTAGTAGGGGGGAAATAGTGGGAAGAAAGTTTCTTGAAGTCGTAATTTTGTTACGGACATGGGTTAGGTGAAGGGACCACCAACGGGTCCAATGGATATATCCATTGATGGATGGTTAGTTTCTTAGGTTGAAATATTCTGCAATGTTATTTATTACTTACCCAAGTGTTATGAACCGCCTTAATGGTTCATTAGGTTCTTTAAAAATACTAAAAGAATTGGGACTGGAATGAACCAATGGACTGCAACAACCAAAGGGGCGGGTAAAACAGAAAATACTCAAGTACCTTAACCTAGTTTATTTTACAAAAAATATACAATAATTAGAAGTATATACAATAATTACAATGAGTACAGGTATTGGGAAGCACAGAGACAAAAGATCGTTACTACAAAATCAGCTAAACTTTAAAATCACCAAATATAGTTTACTTGAAGTTAACGTACATGATAAACAATTATCAAAATTAATAAACAACAACAAACACAGTAAGCAGCAGACATGAAAATTTAATAAATGAAACTTCTCATTAATATACAAATAATAAATACGAGCCCATGCACTGGCTCTTCCAACATTCACAAACAATCCCTGATCCTCGAGGACGTCCATCGAACACTACGGGAACTACCACGACAGTGTCGATACAACAGCCACTTTGCTGCCACCGAAGAACAACGCTTCCAAACCATCTCGACCTCGAGGACCAGGTTGAGGACAAGTCACCACCAACTAGGAGACACTCAAAAGCTGGGCCCGCCGCTCCTTCTCGACTGCATTACGAGAAACGGTCCCTCTGGCTTTCCAAACCTGACTGCCTAAAATCAATCACAACGTGACAAAAGTAAACAAGGCACCTGCCTTGACCAAGAAAAAACAGGGCAGTTAAAAATAGAAAAATTGAAACTAGGTTGTTTGACAGTCAAACAACCTAACACCAAGTAACATTAGAAAAATGCATGTGATATTATAGAGTATATGATGTCAAATATCGAATAAACAAGCATAAGTAAAATATATATGTCATAGGGAAGATTTCTCAAATGATTCCGAAGGGTAGTAGTGTCACATATATCTGTTGATCAATTGCCGATCATTAAAGAGACATTGCATGTTTGCGCTTGAGGATTTAAGAGAAGCGTACTCGTGAAATTTATGCCAAATTTTACTACTTCATTTTCATTACCTTAATACTAGAGTCTTACGGCTAAGGAAGTAACCTTCCTAATCTAGATATTAATCTCTGGCACCGTCGTTCAATTAGTTCATTTTCATTATGCATGTTGCATAAGTTTCTTTATATATATATATATATATATATATATATATATATATATATATATATATATATATATATATATATATATATTATATATATATATATATATATATATATATATATATATAATTCTGACAATCATTTAGAATCAGATCTTCTCGGAATGTTCCTTCCTGTTCGTAATAATAGGCATGGAGTTAATTCTAACAGCCAGGCCTTCTTCATCATGAGACACAATACAACTCAGTACTCTAGAAGTTTTATTCCAGCTGCGACGAAGATGTGGATTGATCTTCCATATCGGGTAGTTGAATCAGTAGAACTTCAAAAGTTCAAGCTCGCAGCAAATGTTCTTATAAATCAAATATCTGTTTTAATATTGTTAATGTTTTTAGAATATTTCATTTTAATTCTCACTACTTCTTATAGCGTTTATTTATTTTCTCATTTCCTATACTCACTGGGCTATTTTTTTTTCTGTTTGAGCCCTTCGGCTTATAGCATATTGCTTTTACAACTAGGGTTATAGCTTAGCTAATAATAATAATAATAATAATAATAATAATAATAATAATAATAATAATAATAGATCGTGAAGAAATCAAAACAAAAAAGCCGTAGAGTAGTCGTTGTTTCGAGCTAAGATGATGATTGGACGCTGCGGTTTCTGACATGAATGACGGTATTAAAGCAACGAGATAAATCAAAATTTTCAGGTGAACTTTTATTAAACTGCACTGTGTAATGGAATTAGAACTTTCAGTAATATCATGAATAATTACTGAAAGATAGAATATTTTTGCATGAAAATCATTTAATAGGAACTGAGAGATTGCTTAGTAGTTTAATAAAAGATCCTTTTCCTCATCAGCATAGCCTAGGTTATTGTTGATTTATCTTATGTATCGAACATGAAGATGAATCGTTGCATCCTTTTCAACGAAAAGTAAATTGATTAGAATAAGTAAAAATCTTCAAGCCACTTCTTGCAATTGGGCTCCTGGAGGATTCCAGTGTGTTTATACATCACGGAATATTAAGTCACTCTCATACTTTCTCTATTACCTACAATGCATTCTTTGATCTTCCATATATTCAAGGGAGAAATTTCTTCAGATATCAGGGACTTGTGGCTGTTAACGACATAATTTACAAACTAGAAATTTCAAATTCATGTATAATATTCTTTAAAGCGTAAATATAGTATTATTTCCTGCTGTTTCTCCGATACAACTAATTTGAATTCATGTAGGAATAAAAAATACTCTTTGGTTCAAAAGAGCTTTAATATAAGATATTCCATATTCAGTGTGCTTGTAAGTCAAAGATATTTCTCGAACTTGTTGTGTATGATTTATAAAAGCTGAAGTGACCCTGCTATTTCGTAGAGAAATTTAACTAAAAGACCTAATTGGAAAAAATCCATGGATAGAGGTTTTCCCCGCCGAGCAAAGTTTTAGAAAGTTTTTTTTTTTTTTTAAAGATAAATTGACTTTTACTCCGAGGGAAACTGGTGTGGGAACTTCTATAAATAACTTGTATGAATATATTTTTTAATGGTCGTGGCTATTTTTAAATAAATGCAAAATATACTATGGTATTGCATTTCGCTGGAAAATTTATGCAATCAATATTGATAATCGAGAGAGAGAGAGAGAGAGAGAGAGAGAGAGAGAGAGAGAGAGAGAGAGAGAGAGAGGGGAGAGAGAGAGAGAGAGAGATTCAGTTTCAAGGATAAACACCTTTATGAAGCAAAGAACGCTCTCGTAACGTAGTTTTTCTACTTTCTTTCATTCTCTCTCACTCAGCGTCAAAGACCAATAATTGGTTAAAAGAGAAAAAAATCTGATGTTCTGCGTATGTCAACATTTATTCACTTATTATCGATTTTAGGATAAAGCACTGATCTTTTAGTTAGCCAGGCACTGTAACCACTGGTCCAAGTAACATTGGTAAAATTATGTTGAAGAAGGAGAGTGAAATTTGGAATGATCAAAGCTCGGGAGACAGGATGAAAAAAAAAATCAGTGCGTGTTTCAATGAAATTTAGATAAAATAAAGAATTAAAAAAAGGGACAAGAGAAGGAGAAAATAATTTAGGAAATGAGAGAATGGAAGAGAAAGGAAGGCTAGAAGGGTGGTAAGAATTAAAGAAGACAGGAAAAAAAAAAACAGATCAGGAACAATGAAATATATTGGAAAGTAGTTGATTAACTTTAATCATATAAAACAATCGTTGACTTCCCCTTCTTCTAGGAGAAAGAGTCACTTTGAGTAATCTCTTCGCTAGGGTACAACAAATCTCTGATACACTTCAACGCCATTAGCGAATTTTATTTTCATGAAGGGGAGAAATCTAAAAAGTAGCGTTAAGTTGTCTAACTCTAAGAGAAACATTTATTTCTATTATCAATTATACACGTTTCTGTATCTGGGAACATTATTTCTCTCTCTCTCTCTCTCTCTCTCTCTCTCTCTCTCTCTCTCTCTCTCTCTCTCTCTCTCTCTCAGTGGTGCTATCGTCAATGCACGTCGATGACAGGGTTGGAAGAGGGGGGCTGTTCTATGGTAGGACCGAGTGATAATTGCATTCATAGCAATGGAGAATGCCTCTCTTCACACAAACAGGGAGTACTTAGTTATTAACCGACTGTTGAGAGAGAGAGAGAGAGAGAGAGAGAGAGAGAGAGAGAGAGAGAGAGAGAGAGAGAGAGAGAGAGAAAAGCACACAGAGGTGAATGGGTATCTCCATCATAACACCTCAATAACTTCAAAACGACAGAGCTTCGATTATGTGATCTTCATTCCACGATGTAAAAACCAGTTTTAGGTTTAAAATATCATTATTATTATTATCATTATTTTTTATTATTAAGATATCCATATATTGCTAAATTAAAAGACAGCAGGAATAAATGAATATATTAATTCATCTAAGCATTTCATTAAATGTAATCATTACATGTAAAACAACAATAACCCTGCCGGTTTTTTTTTTATTTTTTTTTTTTTCAGTCATATATTTCATTCTTTGGAAAATAAGACTCCTACCATCCTAGTATCCGTATGTTAACCATACCTATATTATAAAAATATGGTTACATAGTAGGCCTATATTGTGGAAGGCATCATGTATAAAACAAACTTCTAAGCAAGGTGGAAAGATGTTAGTACTACCTTCTGAAGACACGTCCTTTAGATAATGGTGTTTTATTGGCATTACGATTTAAAGTGATAGATGTAATGTTCTGGCTCATAAAGTACTTCACATTTATCGACCACAACACAAATGGAAGTAGCATCAAAGATCAAAAACGGAAGAAACAACACAGAGTGAAATCTCTGAAGGTG
>NC_090737.1:79092373-79097373 GCF_036898095.1 Palaemon carinicauda | reverse complement strand
TTCACGACCTTCATGACCTCCATCAACACCTCCATTCCTGAATGAAGAGGATACCTATTCAACTTCAAATGAACCTGTCGTCAATACCGTAGGACACACTCTTACCCCGTGACATGCTGGAGAGGCGACAAAGACCCCCATCACCCACCTTTTGCTCGTGCCACAGCCAACCACTTCTACAGCCACTTACTGCCGTCCATCGGATGCAGTTTTGCTACTACCACTCCAGATTTGGGGCTGCCGCAAAGAAATGTGCCAAGGATTGTCAGTGGTCAAAAAATGTGTAAATAGGCCATCGCTTGTGACAGTGGCCTCCCGAGTTTTTAATCTTTTCTCTTTACATGATGGAGGAACGTGCGTGAGATTTTTGGTAGACGGGTGCTTGTCGTACTCTTTTCCCAAGGGAACTCTTCAGGAAACGACGTAGTCTGTTCAAGTCTTTTGACGTCAGCCTGGTAGATGCCAACAAATCTGCGATACCTAACTACGGTTACGAGAACCTTACATTATCATTTGGAAATGTAATATTGCCAATCCATGGTGCGGATTTCGTCTCATTTACACCTTCTGGTCAATGTTGCCCACCGACAATTGGTCAATGCAGACTTGTACTTGTCGACACCTCTTCAATCCGCCTCCTCTAACCTCACTTTACCCATCAGCGCACCCATGGATACCTACACCCACCTCCTCACCTTTTACCTGAAAGTTTTCCATCCATAACTTCGCAAAACGCCCACGGCTCCTGCCAAACACGTTATTTATCATCATATCGAAACGACTGGCACCTGAGCAATTGGCTGCCGCCAAACAGACGTTTACCGAAATGGAAGGAATGGGCCTTTGCCAAAAGGCCTCCTGCCCTTGGTGGTCACCCTTACACATCCTCTTGAAGAAAGATGGCTCTATCCGTCCATGTGAGGATTACAGGCGCATGAATATGCAAACAGAACCAGATCACTACCCCCTGGCAAACATCGCCGGCGTGACCTCCTACCTGCACAAAGCGAAGGTTTTCTCAACACTCGACCTCCTGAAGGGGTATTATCAGGTTTCTATGAACTCAGAAGACATCCGCAAGACCTCCATCACCACTCCCTTCGGTACATACACCTTCAATTACTCCTGTTTTGTCCTTCGTAATGCTGGGGCAACTTTTCAACGTCTCATGGATGCCATCATTGGGGACCTCCCCTTCTGTGTATGTTACGTGGACAACATACTTGTGTTTTCTTCCTCCAAAGAGGATCACCTCCGTAACCTGTCCGTTGTGCTCGACCCCGTGTAACAAAACAGCCTTATAGTCTGGTACGACAGGTGTACCTTTGGCACCAACGAAGTGTTGTTCTTAGGGTACCGCATCACTCCTGAAGGAGTCCATCCCCTCCCTGAAGGTAGCAGCCGTTCAGAACTTTCCCAAGCCCACGACCGTCAAAGCACTGCAGGAATTCTTGGGCATTATCAACTAATATCACTCTTTTCTGCCAGCCATTGCCGCCACTCATATTCCCCTCTACGCCTCCCTCAAGGGCAAGCCAAAAGACCTGAAGAGGGGTCCACTTCTAGAAGTGGCCTTCTGCAATGATAAGAATGCCCTATCAACTGCTGCTGCTCTCACTTTTCCTGTCCCACATGCCCATCTCCTTCTCTCCACTGATGCCTGAGTCCAAGGCCGAATCTGGTTATTCTACCTACGATTGCGAATAGCTGGCGGTACACTTGGCTGTTCGTCACTATTGCTATTTCTTAGAAGTTACGCCCTTCGTTATTTGCACAGACCATATGCCTCTGATGCACGCCTTCATTTGACAGTCTGATCTGTGGTCCACCCATCAATGCCGACATCTCTCTGGCGTACCTAAATACAATTGCACCCTTCAACACGTCCCTGGGAAAATGAATCCCCTTGCTGATGCCTTGTCAAGAAACACGTTGGCCGCTATTCAACTGGGATTGGATTACAACGCCTTGGCTGAAGCCCAACGACAGTATTCAGAGTATCAAGCATGTAGGACACTGTTACGAACTCCCTCTAGGAGAAAGCCATAACGGGTTCTTTTATCTTATTCTCAAATCTAGTGACCAAAACACAAATCAGTAGGAGCGAGGAAAACCAGAAAGACACAAGGGCAAAAATTTCATAATATTTATTAGAACAATAAAGGTACTAACACTGATGACCCACAAAAAGTAATAAATTGATTAAGTACAATATGCCATCGATTAACTCAATGAGTCACCTAAAGTTAAAACTAAACCCTACTCATAGTGAGGAAATCAAATCTTTAATGTTAAGGTACCCAAAAGCCTTTACCCACCACGCTAACCTATTACTAAACAGAAAGGAAAGAAGTGGAAGAACATACAAAAAGAAACAATAATCCTACCTATATCACAATAATCTATACCTTAATATTAAAGTACATAATCTTACAACACTCTCATATTAAACCTTCAACAGCTTTGACAATAGTTAAATGCACAAATATATCGCTCCTATGACACAGACCGGTACTGATATAGATGAGTCCATTTGCTGCTCAAAAATGTGGTCACAAGTAGTCACTCTCATCAGTAGAACAGCCCTTCACAACCGTTGGTGGATATGCACTTTCAGTCTACGGCTCGACAAAATACAGGGGATGTTCCTCTTACCTAAGAGAAGCCTCCCACTTGCTCCAACAAGACCACTCTAGTGCTGATACAGTAGATATATCCATCAAAGATGAAAAAGGCTCTCGAGCCCTGCTCTACACCAAACTGCCAATGTCCAGGTTAAGCCAGTAGGTCACTTGAACCACAGTTGCAAGTCTTGTTCTCACACGTAGCTTCACAGGTAAACTGCCTTCCACATTAAGAAGCAGCTCAATATATTCCACAATAGGCAGATCAGCAGCTCCAGAGTCTTCAACGGCCTTGAACTAGACTGACGAGAATAATTTAGGAGAGTCACAAGTCACCTCTCCTTACAACACTCCCAGTCACCACAAAGAAAAATAAATGAGATAAAAATTTGCCAAGGAAGTAAAAATACTGAGGAAGACCGCACTTCAAAATGCACTCAGTAGATGGCGCCACAAAACTTAAGCTTTTTCAACCAAAGGAAATTAAACATTACATTTAAACCAAAGCAAATTAAACACTACATTTAACCAAAATATATGTACTAATGTAAAACCGACAGCAAAATACTTAAATTAGCTTTACAAAATTGTAAACAAAATAAAAATGAAAGCCATCAGTGCAAAAAGGCAAAACAACAAGATTTTACTTTAAAATTACGTTACTGCCTGACAGACACCCTGCACTTCCCTCCGTTGGGAAGACATCCCCCTTGATGACTCCAACACCACCCTCCTCTGTGACGTCAGTACTGGTAGACCGAGACCGTGGATTCTTGTTACAATGCACCGACAGGTGTTTGATTTCATTCACGGCATTTCACATCCCTCGTGCCGTTCTACTGCAAAGCTACTGAGGACTAAGTTCATTTGGCACTGCATTACTAAGGATGCTAAGGATTGGGTCCGCGCGAGTACTTCTTGCCAAACTTCCAAAGTACATCGCCACATGGATTAAGGAGTGGGCACGTTTCGTCAACCTCAGCATCGTTTCGCCCACATTCACGTCGACGTTGTAGGCCACCTACCCTCATCACAAGGATATCGTTACCTGTTTACCATCATCGCCCGCTCCACCTTTTGACCTGAAGCCATTCCCATTGAAACTCCAATGTCCGCCTCATGTACATCCGTCTTACTCTCAGGATGGATAACAAGATTTGGTATTCCTGAGCATATTACTGCTGACAGGGGTACCACTTCTCCTCTCAATTGTGGACATCATTATCGAATTTCTTGGGCATCACCCTATATCAGACAACTGCCTACAACCACGGTGCCAATGGAATGGGAGAAAGTTTTCCTCGTTCCCTCTAAGCAGCTTTGATGTCCCGCTGCAGGGACTCCAACTGATTTACTCAGCTTCCCTGGGTCCTCTTGGGACTAAGGATCACTCCTAAAGACACCCTGGACGTTTCTGCTGCTGACATGGTGTATGGCGACTGTTGGTCGTCCCTGCCAAATTTTTTCCTTCTGCAATCTTCTCCGGCGATCTCCGGCGCATATGTAACGTTGTGGGAAAATTTACTCCTTGCTGCCAGACAAACAAGCCCCCAACGAAGCATCACATACCGACAGACTTGCACTCTGCAACGCACGTCTTCCTACACAACAACACTAGAAAGTTACCGCTAACGCCCCCTTACACGGGCCCTTTCCTTGCAATCCGACGCAACCCGAAAGCATTCCTACTAAATATTCATGGCAAAAAAGACTGGGTCTCCATTGATCTTCTAAAATCTGCTTATCTCCCGCCAGACGACCCGCCTACAGTTCACCTCTGTAGATCAGGGCGCCCTATTTATTATGTACAGTATGTCATTTTAAGGGAGGAGCCATGTACCACACGTGTGTCACACAATCGTACAGAGTAACGACCTTTGTCTTTTTGGTATATATTATCCTTTGTATCTGTGCTCTCCCCTCACACTGAGAACAACTTGTATTAACTTCATTGTTAACTGTTAACAGAACCGGTTGCCGTTTTGACAAGAAATAGTGTATTTGTATTTTGTGACATTCTTACAGGGACTTAGTGTGTATATATACTTGATGTGTCGTAATAAAGTTACTCAGTTGCATTTATCTCTTCATGTCTTTTGAGAAACAGCCACCTACAGTCTTTCTTTTTCCTCACTCTTTTTACGTCTCGGATCTAAAGAGGAAATATATGCATACCCTTTATATTTTCAGAACCTTTCCAAGGTAACCAGAAATGTTTTCATAAAGGAATGTACACAGAATGGGGTTTGATTGTAAATAGTGACCTTTATTTAGAATAAATGTTTCAAAAATAGATCACCGAGTGTATCAAGGATATCCAAAACCATTTTAGTTTGACGATCTTATACAGTATAGAATATATCTTTATACCAAAAT
>NC_090737.1:79082373-79087373 GCF_036898095.1 Palaemon carinicauda | reverse complement strand
CGTATGGCATGCCCCCTATAACCTTACATCCATACTTTTTCTCTGACTATTGTGCTGCACCCCTATCCCCTCTGCCGGCTTGACAGCCGACAGCCGGGAAGGTGGAGGTTCTCCGATTCTTGGCTACTGTCGGCAGCATGGTTTTATTACCTTTGCCGGCTGGCAGTGGAATCACAGCCCGAATTCGCTGGCTGCTATGATTAGCGGCCGGCAGCTGGGTTTTAGTGTTTTCAGCCGTCGGCTGGCAATGATTGCCGGCCGGCACACAGTCACGAATCAGTGGGCTGCCGCCTAATAGTTAAAGATAGTATATCTTTGATTTATAAAGGGGTAGTTGCCGGCCGGCACAATAACATGCGATGTACAGTAGTTGCTATATTCGTAGTGTAGTACACACTGCATTAGTAGAAACTGCTGTACAGAGTTTGTGATAACACTAAACTTCTTCATCATACTTAATGTTATCTTGTAGAGCCTTTTGTTGAGACCGTACTTTATATAGAAAGTGAGTTCTTTCTGTATTCTTTCAATCCTGTATATTAAAACTACACATTAGATTTCCATTTAGGAAATTACATAAGGTATTCTAGTATAGAATTAACCTTAGTTTTCATATTTTGGGAGGTTACGGCAATTGACTGGAAAGGAAATACAAGTATGTGTCTTTCCTTTTTTTCTTTTATAGCTTTTCTATATAAGCTAAATGTTTCAATATGAGTGAAAAGCCTTCACTTGATACTCATGGATTTTTCTTCTCATTTACAGGAGGACCATCCGAAGTGCGGGAGTGTGTTCTGTAATGTCCGCAGTAAATACTGTAGGAGGCACGCACCATGCGCAGCCTCCAGAGGTGACCTCCGGTATTGGGACCCTCAGGTTTGTACAGTATGTTCTAACCTGATTACTGAGGCTTTTGACAACCCCAAGTCGACGGAGTCAAGGGATACTGCCAGGGAAAAGTTGCGATCCTGGGTGAGGGGTTTTCAGAAAAACACCTCAGCCCCTACCTTCCAAATGAGAAGATGAGGGCCTACCTTTTCCCTAAAGCTTCGGCTGATGCAATCATCCCCCAGCCTCAGGTGGAGATACCAACTACCCAGAATCCGGTGGATTCTGAAGTCTCGGCTGCCCTTCAAGACATCCAATCGGACGATAGGATGTCAGAGGTGTCGGATTCTACAGAAAAGGACCTTCTAGGAGAAGGTCAAGAGGAGCTGCTGTGCCAGACTCCTCAAGTAGAAGAGGAAGAAATCGATGAGGTGTCGGTTACATCGGTCCCGGTCCCAGAACCTGTTCCCTCTACTTCCTCTGCTATCCCAGATGACCTGGGAAGGACTCTTTCTACTATTGTTGATATGATCCAACAAATTCAGAAGAAGAGTGATGAGGAAGAGGGTGCAATGAAACTGGAGATATGCAGCATCACGTGGGCCCCAGAAGCGACTCAACGTGAAGGATCTTTCTTTGTGTTCAGATACCAATCCTTGGAGGTATGCCGAACATATGCCAATGACAATCGGGAAGATCGTTATATCTGAAAAGTTGGGAGCAATTCCCCTGGAAGAGGTGGAATTTTGGCCCAATAAGGATTCCTACCCGGACTTTTATGTCCGCCTTAGGAAGGAGCCAGCCTCAAAGGCGGAGACTGAGCCGAAGGAGGTCATAGTTTTGGATCATACAGTAGTAAAGCTCAGGCGTTACTATCAAGCTCGATGAAAGAGAGGGGCTTCACAAACTCAAAGGTGCCAGCCTTGACTAAGAAGCTTCTCTCTTTTGTGGCCTCTCCTGCCAGAGCGTTTCCCTTCATGAAAAAGGGATATAAGGCAGCTTTAAAGGCGGTGGAGGCCGGGAAACCATCCCCCTCCTTGGAGGAGTGCAAGCCGTTATCTCTGACCTTGCCCTTGGACCAAGCAGACTGGAAGGACGTACACCTTACCTTCTCAGTTGGGAAGCAGAAAGCTGATATTGCTGAACGTCAGTTCGGTGAGGAACTCCCTAAGTTGTCAGACTTTCTCTTGCGTAGGGAGCAAGAGACAAAGGAAAGACTTGCGGCATCAATGTCGTTGCAAACGACATGAAAAACAATGACAAGTGACCCCAAGAACCAGGACATGTTCATGGTGGTGGCCAAAACTCATCTGGCCACGGTTACAAAGGATCTTTATAGCTTTATTAAAGCTAGGAGAGCCTGTAGAGAGTTCGTGTTTGCCTCGGCTGCGGTGAGACACGAACCGAGGAAACTGATATCCGCTTGTATCTGGGGTAAAGACCTCTTTCCCAATGATGTGGTTAAAGAGGTAGTAGACAAGGCTGCCACAGAGAATAGGAACCTTTTCAAAAAGTGGGGCTTCGATCTTAAGAGGAAGTCTTCTCAGGATGAGGGTCCCCAACCCAAGAGGAAGACAAAAAGGCCTAGGACATCTTCTCGGCCTGCTATACCTTACCAACAGCATCAACAGCAACAACTTCCTGTGACCGTGGTGCCTCAGATGATGGCACAGCCTCCAACCACGTACCAATTGGTACCTCAACAAGTGGCGACCCAGTCGCCAGTTTTTAACCCAGCCTTCGAAAGGCAGACTTCTTCCTTTCGTTCGAGGGCTAGAGGAACAGCCAGAGGTTCTTCTAGACGCCCTTCAAGAGGAAGGGGATTCAGGGGAGGACGCAGTCAAGGAGGCAAGGCCTGAGGTTCACAACAGCAGAAGTGAGATGCTTCCTGTAGGAGGGAGGCTACAGCTATTTAGGGAACGCTGGACCTTTGATTCCTAGGCCCACAGCCTAATAAGGAATGGACTAGGTTGGAGTTGGAGCAGCCCTCCACCTCAATTTCCTCAGTTCTCCCAACACTCAACCCCCGTTTTGGAAGAACACGTCCGAGAGCTCTTAGACAAAAGACTGATTCGGAATGTCAAGTCCATCAAATTCCAAGGGAGTCTGTTTTGTGTTCCAAAGAAGGACTCAGATAAACTCAGAGTCATTCTTGACTTGCCACTCAACAAGTTCATAATGAACAATAAGTTCAGAATGCTCACACTTCAACACATAAGGACCCTACTGCCCAAGAGGGCAAATACTGTCTCTATAGACTTCTCTGACGCTTATTGGCATGTTCCAATTAATCGCCACCTCTCCTCCTACCTAGGCTTTAAGTTACATAGAAAACTTTATGCCTTCAGAGCAATGCCTTTCGGGCTAAGCATAGCCCCAATGATTTTCACGAAGCTCGCAAACGCAGCCGTCCGTCAATTACGCCTAAAGGCTACTAGGACGACTGGCTGGTGTGGGCAGCATCCAGGACAGAATGCATGCAAGCTTCTAAGAGAGTGATCCAGTTCCTGGAACATCTGGGATTAAAGATCAATATCAAAAAGTCTCGACTTTCTCCAGCTCAAAAATTTCAGAGGTTGGGAATCCACTGGAATTTGGAGTCACATCGACTTTCCATTCCTGGGAAGAAGAGGAAGGAAATAGCAGGATCTGTCAAGAGACTGCTGAAATCCAAACGGATATCAAGATGCGAACAGGAGAGAGTTCTGGGCTCTACAGTTTGCTTCAATAACAGATCTAGTGCTAAGAGCACAGCTAAAGGATACAACAGGAGTCTTGAAGAAATACTCATCAAACACGCGAAGATATCTAATAAGACCTCTACCGACTCGACTGCGTTCGCTTCTCAAGCCGTGGTCCAATGCCAAGCAACTGAAGAAATCAATACTTCTTCAACCTCCTCCCCCGTCAGTATCTATCCACACAGACACTTCAAAGGAAGGTTGGGGAGGGGGATCACTCTCATCAGAAGAGAGTCCAAGGAGCTAGGTCCAATCTCTTCAAGTCATTTCATATCAACTTTCTAGAAGCCATGGCAGTGCTTTTGACTTTAAAGAAGGTATCTCCTCGCCACTCGACCCACAAAAGACTGGGTCTAGACAGCGAGGTGATAGTGAGATGCCTGAATCGACATGGGTCGAGGTCACCTCAAATCAACCAAGTGATGTTGGCCATTTTTCGTTTGGCAGAAAGGAAAAAATGGCACCTGTCAGCAGTTCACATTCAAGGGTTCTGCAATGTGACAGCGGACGCTCTATCTAGGTTTACACCAATAGAGTCAGAATGGTCCCTTGATGCAGGATCGTTCTCCTTCATCTCGAGTCAAGTCCCGGAGCTGCAAATAGACCTCTTTGCGACGAAAGACAACAAGAAAATGGATCATTATGTGTCCCCATATGGGGATCCGCTAGCGGAGGCCGTGGACGCTATGTCCCTAGACTGGAACAGATGGTCCGGTATTTATCTGTTCCCTCCGCACAACCTCCTTTTGAAGGTCCTTGACAAGCTGAGATCCTTCAAAGGGAAGGTGGCAATAGTGGCCCACAAGTGACCAAATTGCGTGTGGTTCCCTCTGGCATTGTAACTACGCCTAAAATTTGTTCCGCTATCAGATCCATCCCTGTCTCAGCGAGTAGAGAAGTTGACTGTCTTCGCTTAATTACAGAAAACCAGAAACCTACATCTCATGATTTTCTCTCCCTAGTTTCTTTCCAAGAACATGCTACCCACCATCAGGTGGGGTCTCTACAGAATCTACCCTCTGAAGGAAGATGTATCTCTATGTCCAGTGGGGTGCCTAAAGGTCTATCTTCATAGAACTTCAGACTTTATGGGAGGACAACTGTTCAGATGAGAAACCTTGGGCTCAAGGTTTTCTATTTTTAAGGGTGAAACTCACCTGTGTTATTCGCGAATCGGGTTCTGACAGTACACCCGCTAGTCATGATCCGAGAGGAGTTGCGTCTTCCCTAAAATTTCCTTATTTACAAGGAGCAACTCAAGTAATCTGTGGTAGCAGCAGGTAGAATCCTTCAACCATCTGTTTTAACTCTGCGAGGAACAGTGTAATTTATTTGGGACGATTAATAAAGAGGGTGGGTGTGTAGTCACTGTGTGTACTACACACAATGCGATAAGGCCACGAAAGTGTCCTTACGAACTGTTCCATTGAC
>NC_090737.1:79042373-79077373 GCF_036898095.1 Palaemon carinicauda | reverse complement strand
AGAATCATGATTTCAAAACTTGAAATAAAATACTAGAAGTCATAGTTTAGACTGCTGTCAAGGCTACTTATATAATTCTAGTCTCCCAACGGGCTTCTTGAATTTGAAGAAAAATTAATAAGAAAATAAACAAATAAGTAAGCAAGGTAGTGAGTTATCTTTGCTTTTAGAAATGCCAATAATTCTACCTTCATATTATTTTACTTTTACTTTACGAATGGAAGACTATAGTCAGGTCAGGCGTATTCAGCCACAGGTGTTATTTGCAGATTTTACATAAGGACTGTAAAAAAATATCTATAACAACAACAACAACAACAACAACAACAATAATAATAATAATAATAATAATAATAATAATAATAATAATAATAATAATAATAATAATAATAATAATAATAATAGACAACTAAGCGGAGAAGACAACCACCAAGAGATCTCTGAAGCCAAACCAAGTAAGAGACTTTGGGAAAACATATGAAAAAATCTGGTACCACGCAACAAACATGCAAAATGGCACTGGAAGTCAAGGAAGAAGAAACAGGGAGAATAATAAAAAGGTTCACAGAGATCACGACAGACACAGACACCAACTAAAGAAAATGCCAGACTGCAAACCCCAAGGTCCCGATGAAGTCCATGGACACTGGCTCAAAAACATCAGTGCCCTACACCCATGAATAGCAGAACAACTCCAGCATTGTATATTAAATCACCACGCAGCCAAATGGATGACCACAGGAACATTCTTAGTACAAAAAGATAAGAGTAAGGGAAATATAGCCAGTAACTACAGGCCTATCACTTGCCTACAAATAATGTGGAAGTTATTAACACTTATCATCAGTGGAAGGCTAAATAACTACCTACAGGTGACAAGCACCCCGCCCCCCCCCCCCCCCACGCTGCAAAAGGTGGTGTAAGGGGCTCAAAAGACCAGTTCCTGATAACCAAAATGGTAATGAAGAACAGGAGAAGGAAAGCCAACCTAAGCATGGCTTGGATTAACTATAAGAAAGCCTTCGAAATGATACCACACAAAGGGCTCATAACATGACTGAAACTCTATGGGACAGAGGAAAACACCATCAGCTTCCTCGAAAATGCAATGCCCAACTGGAATACAGTACTTACAAGGCAGAAGAGGGATGCTGGGTACCAACCCAAGAAAAGAGAGAACATAATTATTCATCTGATGTTCATAGACAACATCGTATGGTAAGAACTTCAAGTAAATAGATACCTTGATCCAGACTGTAAAGACTATATCTGGGGACATTAGGATGGAGTTTGGGATAGAAAAATTTTCCTTACTTAACATACAAAAGAGCAAAGTAACAGGACTGAAGGGATAAACCTGCCAGATAGGAGCAACAGCAAACACATAGATGAGACGGGATATAAATACCTAGGAATAATGGAAGGAGGAGATATAAAATACCAAGAGATGAAGAACAAGAACAAGAAAGAATATATGCAGACTCTCGAAGATACTCAGGTCAAAACTCAGCGTCGGAAATATGATAAAAGACATAAATACATGAGTAGTGCCAGCAATCAGATAGAGTGCAGGAATAGTCAAATGGACGATGCAGAATTCCGCAGCATAGACCAGAAAACTAGGAAACATGACAATACACAAAGCACTGCACCCAAGAGCAAATACAGAAAGACTATACATAACACGAAAGGAAGGAAGGAGAGGACTACTAAGTATAGAGGACTGCATCAACATCGAGAATAGAACACTGGGACAATATCTGAAAACCAGTGAAGACAAGTGGCTCAAGAGTGCATGGGAAGAAGGACTGATAAAAGTAGACGAAGACCCAGAAATATATAGAGACAGGAGCATGACAAAAAGAACAGAGGACTGGCACAACAAACAAATGCACAGACAATAAATGAGACGGACTAAAGAACTAGCTAGCGATGACACGTGGCAATAGCTACTGAGAGGAGGGCTCAAGAAGGAAACTGAAGGAATGATAACAGCAGCACAGGATCAAGCCCTAAGAACAAGATATGTTCAAATGATGATAGATGGAAATAAAATATCTCTCATATGTAAGAATTGCAATAAAAAAAAATGAAACCATAAACCATATAGCTACCGAATGTACGGCACTTGCACAGTATCAGTACAAAAAGATGTATGATTCAGTGGCACAAGCCCTCCATTGGAGGCTGTGCAAGAAATATCAGCTATCTTGCAGTAATAAGTGGTCATAGAAAATGACCAGGTAATCTTCTTTGGGACCATTGTATCAGAGCAGATAGGGTGATACCTGCAAATAGACAAGAAGTGATATTGAATGACAAAATCAAGAAGAAAGTATCACTCATTGATATCGTGGTACCATGGGACTCCTGAGTTGAAGAGAATGAGAGGGTGAGAG
The DNA here is from genome assembly GCF_036898095.1 of Palaemon carinicauda. Classification (NCBI taxonomy): domain Eukaryota; kingdom Metazoa; phylum Arthropoda; class Malacostraca; order Decapoda; family Palaemonidae; genus Palaemon; species Palaemon carinicauda. The sequence goes on along the minus strand of NC_090737.1, from coordinate 79,074,974 downwards.
GGAAAAAATGGATAAGTACCAAGACCTGAAAATAGAAATAAGGATATGGGATATCTTAGTGGAAATTGTAACCATAATCATAGAAACACTAGGCGCGCTCCCAAAATCCCTGAAAAAGAATTGAGAAAAACCACAGGCTGAAGTAACCACAGGACTCATGCAGTAGAGTATGATCCTAGGAACGGGCACATAATTAGAGAATTGATGGGCTCCTAAGGAGGCAGGATGCAACCCGGAACCCTACACCATAAATATCACCCAGTCGAAAGACTCGTAGAATAAAAAGAAATGAATAAAATAATAATAATAATATTATTAATAGGGTTGCTCTGGACTCTAGGCCTATGCTATTGGCCATATAACTCTTTGTCTTATGTGGTTGTGCAGCAGGGTCCCTCATATCCTGGGAAGGCTTTTAAATATTTCTCCTTTATTATATTGTTTAACCATCTATAAACTGTTGTTTCGTCGATGTATATATATATATATATATATATATATATATATATATATATATATATATATATATATATATATATATATATATATATTCATAGAGAGAATCTGGTGAAGTAAGCTTCAGTAGAGATACAGTTTTCCTGTAGCTGTTGGGTAGCTCTAACCATATTTAACAGATGATTTGCTAGGGAGAGTGACCCCGTGAGACTGTCAGTTGATGTCGGGTTAGACCCCGCAACTACTACATTTTCGGCATATCCGTTACATTTAATTCATTACTATGGTAGCTAAAAAGTAAGTTTTATTGAGTTTTTATGATTTCTTCATCTTCACCATAGTTAAACACTATTGTGTTAATTTTCTGATAATGATCTACTGTAGGTGATATTTTGCTAAAAATATAGCATTAATATTTTAAAACTATTCTAATGAACTCTATCTTTTAGAGAGCAAAATTTCCAAATGTTTCGTCCTAGGAACCAAAGACTATATACTGAAGGAAGATAGGAAGGCTCAGGCTTTTAATTAACACACAAATATGTGCGCTATGAAAAGATGCCAGATACTCCCATGCGAAACGAATGGCTCGATCTGTTGAGCGAGCAACCAAACATTCAGAGCGGTAATGCTTACGGGTATATAGGATGGAATTCGATTGTAAATTTTGCGACATATTTGTTCATAATTTGCATTACTATGTCAGTATATTTTACTCATATATTCATGATATTCTTAACTTTTAGGTAACTAAATTGCAAATTATGTTTCTCAGTCTATTTTTCAGAAATTCAATAGCTATATCTCTTATGATTTAGTTAATTTTCTGGCAAATTTAAGTATTGTACAGTATATTACAACCATTTTTAAATGTTCTATACAATACCACATTCGAATAAATTAAAACATACTGTATATCTGATTTGTTAAACTTAGCCACAAATGCTTATGTGTAGGCATAGATTTAATTACAGTTTGTAGGCCACTGTAAGATGGAGAGATATCAGGTGTATAAAAACACAATTGTATTTTTTTATTGAAATGGAAAAGCATGATGCACTCATGTATAGTTAAGTATTATAAACTAATAAATGTATAAATGTACAATCAGAAGGATCAAAATAACACAAAATTGTATCACACACAAAAATAATCAAAAGGGGGTTGGAAATAGAAATAAGGTAGCATACAAGCCAAAAAAAAAAAAAATGAAAAACAAAAGAGATTTACTGTGGATGCCTTGCCTTAATCTTACATCCAATATCAGTGGGGCTTACTCATTAGCAGCACATACTGCATGTATTATACTGTTTGGACTCACCGTTCTTTGTCATTAGGAAACCTGTGAAATACCAAATGAGTATCGGTTTCTTTTTGTTTATGGCGCACAACACACTTGTGTGACTTCTTTACTGTCGGCGTCATGCTTTCGTTTGAGTCAACTGTCAAATTCTGAATATAAACAGACGACAAACGATGTATACCTACAACGCCATCTGAAATCGGAGCAACCAACTATTGTGTTCACTTTGGAGTTGACAACTGGATAGGTACGGTGGGTCGTTTGCGACCCCGAGCGTCAAAAAAAAACAGGTTTTTCTCACGTGACTCACCCCCGTGACTGAATTTGTGGGTGATCGACCTGCAGGAGGTGTCTCCCCTACACGCTCTAGTAGTGTCCAGATGTGCATTGCTGTAGCTGTACTCCTTCCCCGATTTCTGAGACGCGTCGGGGTCGTTCGCGTCCGAGTTTACCCTTCTAGGGTAGTTTGCATAATTATCAAAGTTATTACGTATTATGAAATTGTCGTAGAATGGTGCAACTTGTATAGGTTATCAGTTGTGGAAAGTCTTGTTGGATTGTTTGGCTACCATGTGCATGTTTTTTTTTTTAGTTAAAATGTCGTTCATCACCACGAGGACCATTTTACCGCGAGTGCCCCTTTTTCATTTTTTTTCATTTTTTTGCCAAGTCATTTTTCCGTAAGATATTGCCAAATAGTGTCGTAAAACTTTTGCTTGTTTAGTGTTGGAAAGTGTGTCTAGATGATCTGGCTACCCATGCATGACTTTGTTTATGTCAGATACGACGTAGTTATTGGTATATTGGGTATTTAACTGCGGTTACCAATTTCTGTTTTTTTTTCAATATTTGTAAAAATTACTACGTAGTAAGGAATTGCCGTATATTATTCATTTTTTTTTTCATGTTTATGTGTTAGAAAGTGTGCCTTGATGGTTGGGCTAACACGTGCATGTCTTTTTTTTTATCTGAGATGTCGTATATTAGAATGTCGGGCATTTTACCGCGAGTGTCCCTTTTTCATTTTTTTTCATTTTTTTGCCAAGTCATTTTTCCGTAAGATATTGCGAAATAGTGTCGTAAAACTTTTGCTTTTTTAGTGTTGGAAAGTGTGTCTAGATGATCTGGCTACCCATGCGTGATTTTGTTTTTGTCAGATACGACGTAGTTATTGGTATATTGGGTATTTAACTGCGGTTGCCAATTTCTGTTTTTTTTCAATATTTGTAAAAATTTACTACGTAGTAAGGAATTGCCGTATATTATTGATTTTTTTTCATGTTTATGTGTTAGAAAGTGTGCCTTGATGGTTGGGCTAACACGTGCATGTCTTTTTTTTTATCTGAGATGCCGTATATTAGAATGTTGGGCATTTTTCCGCGAGTGCCCCTTATTATTTGTTTTGCATTTTTTTGCTTAGTCATGTTACCGTAAGGAATTGGCAAGTAGTGTCGCAAAACTTATATTTTTATAGTGTTGGAAAGTGTTTCTAGATGATCTGGCTACCCATGCTTATTTTTTTTTTAGCCAGATATGGCGTATATATAAGTATGTGTTCGATTTTCCTGTGATTGCCATTTTTTCGTTTTTTCCCATTTCTTTCAAAATTACTTCGTACTAAGGAACTATCACAGAGTAATATTTCATTTATATGTTTATTTGTCGGAAAATATGCCTTGATGGTTTGCCTAGCACGTGGCTGAAATTTTTTTTTTCTGAAATGCCGTATATTAGAATGGCCATTTTTCCACGAGTGCCCCTTTTTATTTGTTTTGCATTTTTTTGCTTAGTCATGTTACCGTAAGGAATTGGCAAGTAGTGTCGCAAAACTTATAATTTTATAGTGTTGGAAAGTGTTTCTAGATGATCTGGCTACCCATGCCTATCTTCTTTTTTTTAGCCAGATATGGCGTATATATAGGTATGTGTTCGATTTTCCTGTGATTGCCATTTTTTCGTTTTTTCCCATTTCTTTCAAAATTACTACGTACTAAGGAACTATCACAGAGTAATTATTCATTTAGATGTTTATTTGTCGGAAAATGTGCCTTGATGGTTTGCCTAGCACGTGGCTGAATTTTTTTTTTCTGAAATGCCGTATATTAGAATGTTAGCCATTTTTCCTCGAGTGCCCCTTCTTATTTGTTTTGCATTTTTTTGCTTAGTCATGTTACCGTAAGGAATTGGCAAGTAGTGTCGCAAAACTTATATTTTTATAGTGTTGGAAAGTGTTTCTAGATGATCTGGCTACCCATGCCTATCTTTTTTTTAGCCAGATATGGCGTATATATAGGTATGTGTTCGATTTTCCGGTGATTGCCATTTTTTCGTTTTTTCCCAATTCTTTCAAAATTACTACGTACTAAGGAACTATCACAGAGTAATGATTCCTCTAGATGTTTATTTGTCGGAAAATTTTGTTTACTTTTTTTTTGATTGAATATCATCAAATTATTTTAGCTAAAATATTGTTTTACATTTTTTTTTTCGATTTTATTTCCCTTCAAAAAAATTTTTTTGGGTCAGAATTTTAATTTTATAGTCGTAAAATAATCGACAATTATCCAGCAACCCACCATACAATTTTTATGCATATCCAATAATAATTAGATTAGTAAATAACACCTTGAAATTGACATACCCTTCCTACATTTCAAGTGGCAGATTAGGGAGTCTGAGTCAGTGTGGTTGGCGGCCATTTTGTGGACATATCCGAAGCGTAAGCTGCCCTATCTATATATATTCTTGTTCCCTATAGAATTTGTGATATTTTGGTATATTTTTACCTGCATAAATATCATATTATATATTAAATATATGTATTTTTTTACGGAATTTCTAAGAACTCAAAAAATTACCTTTAGATATGGCCCCTGATATAAATGTAATTTACAAAATAATGAAGATTTTTTTACATATTTCTATTTTAGGATAACATATGTTTATTCCCTAAAAAAATTAGCCACTTCCTATTTCATTTGGGTACCCAAAAAAATTCATGAAATTTGGACAAATTTTTTTGGCCAAAAAAAGTTACCCTTTTTTTCTCATTTCAGATCTTCACCTCCATGGGTCTGACTTCATCCAAAATACATCAAGATGTGTCCTAAACATTCAAGAATCAATTCCTAAAAGGATTTGTGTATATATGTATAAACTTTTTTTTTATGAATTTTTATGTCAGGTCTTTTTTTTTTTCTACTTAATTTTTTAAAATATTTATAATAAATAGTTTTTCTGCAGATGAGTAGTATTTATCTATACAGTTGTTTTAAGCATTCATTGAAGTTTTTTTTGGCAAAAGAAAAAAGGAGGTTACTGCAAAAACTGATTTTTCAAGAATTTTTTTTGGCGTCGGGGTCGTTCGCGTCCGAGTATACCCTTAAAGGGGTGTCCGAGGACCGTACCTATCCAGGGTTAACATTCTATTTTGAGCCTTCCTATCTTCCTTCAGTATATAGTCTTTGCTAGGAACCTAGACTCATTAGAAATGTGAGGAGTGTGAGAGTTGCCAGTTAGTGACTCTCGAACTCAAATCACTGAGATCCGGTATCACGAGTTTTACGGCATACTGCACCATTGAGTTGTAACGTTGCTAATTACTTTATTAAGTCACATTGTTGCCTTACACATCAAAAACAGTGAATTTAGGCTGCGAGGATCATACCAGAGACAGTAAAAGAAGGGCAAGAAAAACTACCTTTTAAAAAAACCTGAGCAACCTGGTCAGCACCATCTATTGCCGACAAGCGCAGCTAATTAACGAAAAAACTCCACAGGAATTGGTAAGTCTGAGGGTTCATATGTTACAATAACAGTTATTCAATAACTGGCCTATTATTAATCATCTAGTGATATTCCATAAATTCATATTAAATTGTATTGATCATTAGAATCTCTATATTAATTTTCATAACTAGATAGCTTATTGCCGTTTCCTTTATTTTCTTATAATATGAGGATCATCTTTTTTTACACAAGAGGAGTTAACATGAAATTTATTACTTATTTGTAATATTTATTGCTACCATTAATCACCTGCTGCATATAGCACCTTTAGATTCACACATCTACAAAATGCTAGTAAAGGTTAGGCTATATATTTAACGTATATATAATGTTGCAAATATAACTTATGGAATATGTGGAAGGCGCGCGTCCAAAATAGGATCTGCGCTGAAGACTAAGCTATAGGTAGGGAGATTGGTAGTGGGTGGTCTAATGATTGTCTTTTGCTTGTTAACAGTAAAATTTTTCTCATATCATCCAGAGATATGTTCAGGAAAATTGCCTAATTGATAACGTCTCTGCCAGTCTGGGGTTTGAGTCCTGCTCTGACTCTCGTTAGTACCATTAGTGTCTGCAACCTTACCATCCTTGTGAGCTAAAGTTGGAGGGTTTGGGGGAGCCTATAGGTCTACTGCTGAGTCATCAGTAGCCACTGCCTGGCCCTCCCTGGTCCTAGCTTGGGTGGGGAGGAGGCTTGGGCGCTGATCATATAATATATGGTCAGCCTCTAGACCATTGTCCTGCTTGCTAGTGCAATGTCACTGTCCCTTGCCTCTGCCATTCATGAGCGACCTTTAAACCTTTAATGTGATATTTGTGTAAATATATGATACTTCAACAACTAGCGAAACTGTAATTAGCTATAAGAAATGGACAAGTGCTGGTTTGTTTGGTATTTTTCTCTTTATGGGACTAGGGCATAATAGCTTACATATCGGTGGATTAAAATGTGAAGTATGTTTTTCACTCTAAAGTCCATTGTTTTCATTTGGGAGACTGAATGGAACTTATTGCTCATGCATCTTTTCCCATGGTTTGGTGAGCTTTCTATGCATTTACATTGACCTATTTCTCAGGTGTATTTTTTTAAAACCAATTAACAAATGTACAAGTACTTCATAAGTTCCCTTCCCCTTCAGTTTCAACTTAACCGCCATCACATAAAGACATATACTAGAGGGAACTTATGAGATGTACACAAATCTATTTCAAAATGCAGTGTAATTTCATTCATGTTAGCAATTGATTATGAAGGAAATTCTCTAAGCTTAGTGCAAAGCTATTGTTACGCATGTGAAATTAAAAAATAACCGCGAAATAATGCTTCAAAGGCTCGATTCTGACTTAATTTTTCAGGAATGCCAGCACATTTTTACTGCAAAGCTTCTGTAAAGGTTTCCAAGATAAAAAAAAAAAAAAAAAGATAAAAAAAAAAAAGGAAACATTTTTGTCAATCATAAGGTAAGGAATTATTTGTGATTCACTTTCCCATAATATTATGATTGTTTTTGTGATTTAATTTTAGTTTGTGCATTGGGAAGTGGGTCCTGTGAAGAATTTTCTTCACTCTTCTTCTTTTAATCGTATTTTTAGCTCTCTTCTACTAATACTATAGCTACCCCTTAACCATTCTCTCCTACATCTAGTTTTCTTTAACGAAACTTAGGGAGAACTAATCTAAACTTGTTGACAGTGGCGCACGCCATGCTCGTGACGTCACAGCGTAGATACGCACGTTAGAGGGCCTTAGTGTAACCCCAGCGTATGTTGGTTCTTTCCTTAAACTACATGGGTCGAGATTAAATTCCTAAACTGCACATTTTATATAAATTCCAATACTGCTGAATTAATGCATCTTATATTTCTCAATACCAATTAAGGTTTGTTAAATTTAAGATGTATGCCCATCGTACCAGTCCATTGCTAATTAATCATTTTAAATATTAATTTTTAGCAAGCCAGAATAGGTAGGATTATTGTATATATAACCTCCCTCAGAGCAGCAAGATTTATCTGAGTATTTAGTACAAAATCCTGCCTCCTCTGCACTCCTTTCAACAATATATTGCCCTGTCCTTAAGTCCCGATATGGCAACCCCAATGGATTACCGTGCGCATCATGACCGTCACTTGTTTGGCAAGGTGAAGCCAGGTGATCTCCTCCTCGACCTCTGTGTCGGCCCATTCTACGAGAAGCTGCCCTAGCCTGCTGACCTGCCTGGTCATTGAACCCGAGCACTTCTGGCTCACCCCCCCCCCCCTCTCTCCCAAAACTCGACTCACAAAGGATTGCTGCCGGTCGGAGAGATTGAGAAGAAGAGGACCCTGGGATACCATAGTTGTAGCCAACGAGGATTCTTGGGGTGAGCCAGGCAAGAGTGCAGCGTGCCAATTAGTGCAACAACCAGGTCAACAGCTATCACGGGCATAGGACTAATCTTCAAAGGAGTGCAGGTACTACATCAATGGCCATTTAGTTTTCCCCCATTTTTTATTAGCTTAGACTAATTTTAACTTGATAGGGAACCTGGCTAATTACACTATTTGGACTGTGTGCGGTGGGATTGTGTGTAAATATTTTTCCATTATTATTTCTTGTTTGGAGACTAGCATAGTCTCTGGGTCACGTGGGCCACGTGCCAGACCCCATTTTGATTATTGCAGACCGCGTGTCTAAACCATCATCTTTATAATTTTGAATTGCTCTTAATTTGAATTCTCTTTGATACCATTTTTTGTCTTTGTTAAGATGTCCGTTTCTTTTATGTAAATTTGTGAAATAAATCAATATTAGGTTAATTAAACCTCCTTAGTATTTTTGCTCCCTCATTTATTTTAATGTATGAAATGAATAGTTGATCACGGGACAAAATACCCCATATTTAAAGAGTAAGTCTATAGGTGGTAACAGCGAGGTACTTTGCATTAATATATTTGCTTCGAAGGTAAAGATCCTTATCTTTAAACTTTTAAACTACTTTACATCACTGCTCCCATTTTGGATTTTGTCTTAATTACATTAACGTAAAATACCTGTCCAGCATTTCATTGGGGTAGCTGGGACGGAGCCGGAACAGAGCCTGAGAATGAGATGACTATAGACCTGACAAAGCTAGAGTAGGCCATAAATTATTGTTAATCCTACGTGTGGAGTGCTTCGGCCTCTGGACAGTAAACTTCCCTTTTGTATTTAGAGTGATGGTTAGTGAATTGTGACAGTAAAGTATTAGCAGGGTGTTTGTGCCCCGAGAGTAAGTGCTCATATCCTCCCCTGTTGAACTTTGTGTAACTGTTATAAGGAGACTTTCCCGGACTAAGTTCCCACTCAGAACATAACCATTAAAAAATTCTCCACAGGTCCGGCTAGGGGTTGCGACCTGGGAAGGTTTTTGCCTCCGGCTAGGGGTTGTGACCTGGGAATTACTAGGTAAGGTTAGGTGGGCTTCTTAGCTTCTGTACCATTTTACAAATCTCAAAAGTGATAAATAATCACGTTTTTTTGGCCTGTTTTTAGCCACTTACATGAACCATATATTTTTTCCAGCAGGTTATCTTATTCTTTTATTTTCGCATTTCTGGCCATTGTTATTGCAACATTTCCCCACCCAAAATAACCCCGCTTCCCACTGGGGTCCATCATAATTGTCTTCATATAAGTGGGTCCAATAACTGATGAACGTGTGATTTGCCCCAATAATCATGGTCAAAAATACATAAAACACAAGACAGCGTATTTAGCTAGAAATTAAAGTATCATATCTTTACCGATATTTGTTTTTAGATTACTAGTTTGCGCTTACATTATTAAAATAAGGGGCTCATCGAAGTGGTCTTAGGTTCTTAGCCTCTAATTAGCTGTTTCAATGTAGAATCTCGGACTTTGATACAGTACACATGTTTTGCAAGTTATAATCATATATACACTCCAAATACAACCTTCCCTGAACTTTGCATCAATAAATGCGACAAAAAACAAATGCACCATTCAACATATGCTTTATATTTTACACATGTAGACAGCATTGCTACTATTGTTTTGAAGACTTTAGTTAGCATTACCAGATTGTGATATCACAAATTCACCTGGGAAGTATGTACAGTAATTATAACATAATCATAAGCTTAGAGGATAGTAGAAAACTACTAGTAAGTTATTTCATTGCCAAAATTTATTTTATTCATGGTGTAGCATATACTTGTATCACACTTGAAAAAAAAAGAAATTCAATCTGGCAAAACTTGAGTAAGCGAGTAGCAGACGACAAGCGCACAATATGTCAGGGCCATCTGTTGCCGACCCGCACCACTAAAGCGAGCAAATGCTCACAGAAATTCAAGCACGCGCATGTCAAGAAGTAACAATTAAGGACGGTTTACTTTTTAACATAGATTGCAATAAAAATGAATTTGTACAAACATCAAAAGTAGTTGGTGATGAGAGATTTAATTAATCGGAGGTAAGAACGATAAAGCCAATTTCCAATATATGGATAAATTTTGGTCTTCATGAAGAAGTTAGAGGTATACACACCTAGGAAAATAGTTAAAGATTGTATTTATCACTTCAACTCTATTGAAACAAATAAACAAGAGATCAGAACACCATAAGAAGAGGCACCAAACTGAAAGCCAAAGGTGAGAAGTAGGGACATTTGATACCCTACACAGCAAACATTTTGTATTCACTAGATATATAACCAACACCCTGGTTCTCTTCGAATCCACCGAACTACTACTAAACTAATTTTTCTCACACACAAATGACCTTATGTATAGTGTGAAAGAATTTCATCCACAAACAAAAAGTAGTGCTAAAAGTAATTGGCAGTAGAAATGAAAGATGCTAAGGGGAAGATACTATTTATTGTAAACGTTATAAAAATTACTATGTCGCTGTTTGAAAAGAGAAATAGTATGATTCGGCTCACATATTATTCTCGACTAATCCCAGAATGCTACTAGTCCTCAATATTATTTACAGCCAAACAAGGGCTTAGGAACATCCCCGACATTTCTGTATGCTATTTCAGGATTATTATCTTCACAGCTTGGAGTAGCCTATTATTTAATTCAGCAGGAATTTAATCTCTCTCTCTCTCTCTCTCTCTCTCTCTCTCTCTCTCTCTCTCTCTCTCTCTCTCTCTGTAAATTGCCCTAGGAAAATATTAATTCATGTTCATCGAAATAATTCCATGGGTATTGGACTAAATAACGATTAACAAAAATGATAATAAGCACAATATATTAATGTTTCTGGTATCTCGTCTGGCTCTCTTTAGATGTAAATATGAATGTTTATATATGTAAATAGTAAATGATGATAATAAATGAGGTCTCTATAATATTGCTCTTCCAGCGTCACTAAAGCTGGTTTTTGGGCTCAAGCCATGTTGTCCTGATGGAAGGTTCCTTCAGTAGCTTGCTAATGGTAAATTGGACTACAGTGGATATTCCCAGAGAATTAAACTAAAGGTTATCACAGAATTCTAACTTCTGGTGTGAGTACCCTAAAGGTTTCCCTCTAGGATATCGTATATCAACAGGGGTTGCATGTATAAACACGCCACATAGCTATCTGCACCCCATATAGAGTTAACGCTTCGATATGGGAAGGTGGCTGGGTATCTGAGGAGCCGTTCCAAAGTTACTCTCGTTCGTTGCTACTTTTGGTACTCGAGACGTAAACAAACGGGCGCCATTGTTAAATGACGTCACATCCGTCTTATTCCTTGCGTTGTAGCTTCTACCCGCAGCTGGCTTTTTCTCGAGTAACTTTTTTTATCTGTGTTATTCGCCGCCATGTCTCAGCCTTCAGCCTCGCCTTCTGGAAAGTTGAGTACCAGGTTCTAGTATTGTTTAAATAAGCTCTGACAGTAAATTAACTTCTAATTTCCTTAAAATATTGTGTTTTGTATCAGAGCCGTGCCCTGGCTTGGTGCCCCATTTTACGGCACTGCTGTTTGTGTCGCATGCTTTATTTAGTTAGCCAGAACAGCCTTCCTCGGTCTTTTAACTAATTAATATCATTAGTTATTTAGTCTTCATAGCTAAGAAATAACTATATTATACGTTAGTGTTCATTTAGGCAACCGATGCTTGCCGACCCCATACTAGATCGCTAGCCTAGCCCCTAGACTTGATAGCCTAGTGCTCATATTGCTGCATGATATGATAAGTGTTCCTAGTTAAGTTATGAAGATAAAGGCATTTTAAACATACTAATTTCTGTGCTGTACATGTGCTTTCGCCTTCGAGGGACCATACAAGGGACCGTGTGGGTCTGTTCACCACACTCCCCTAACCTAACGCTGGGACCCTTGTATGCTTCCTAATCCCCCTTACCTACGGGTAATTCCCTCTGGGTAGCCTTGCTTCTCCCTTATTTAATATTTGGGAGAATCTTGTATTGAACCCAGAGTATCCATCGCTCTTCTCAGCCCACCCTAAGGGAATGAATCCCCCTTAGGGTCGTGTCTGAGACCTTAGGAAGGGCTCTGCTCTTCCCCAGTTTGCACTTGGTTGGGACACCTCTTCCTCCCTGCAACCCCGCGACGTGTCTTTCCAGTCCTCCCTAATCTAGGAGAATGGTTCTCCTGGTTTAGGTTAGGCTCTGGGGATATTTTGCTTTATTATAGTTTAGGACAGTACACCAGTGCTGTACCTGATCTGAGCTAACCTGCCCTAGGTTGGGAAGTGTTCTCCCCTGCCTTTGTGGCCTAGCTCCTACAGAGTCTCTCCCCCCTAGAAAGACCTCTACTCCCCTCCCAACTCTATCCCTTCCGTGTAGGCTTGCTTACACACCCCCTGCCCGCTGTCCTACAATTCCTCCCTTGGGGGAGAGTTGTAGGGTTAGCTATTCTCTTCTGCTGGGCTAGCCGCTCTGGTACACTTCCCTTCATAGTGTTCTATGGGGGTTGGTTCCGGCAGCCGTTCTGCCGGCGGAGGATTCCCCCTCTTTGAGTGCTCTCTGTCCCTCCCTTGGGTTACCTCAGGCTCCCGGCCATCTGCTGGCCCCCTGCCGCCGGATGATAGGCATATCCACACCTATCATGAGCGCACTCTCTCCGGAGGGAAGCCGGTGGGGTATAGGATATTACCCTTCCTTCCCTTCCCTCCTTACCTTTCTCTTTCTCTATTAGGGTACCGGTCCCTTGCCGCCTCTACTGCCGGCGATAGCTGCCGCCACCTCAGGTGACCTCTCCATTCGTAAGATACTACTTCCCTACTAGGGTCACAGCCTGCCGACCGCCGGAGGCTGCCGCCCTCTGCCGGCATACTGCCGAAGTCCCGGGTATCTACCCCATACATCTTCCCTAGGATTACCTGGTGACAGCTTGCCGTCTGCTGGTGGCTGCTGCCCCCTTATCTGCCGACATTGATTGCCGACATTCTAGGTATTTCCCCTTTTTATCTTATGAGTTGAACTAAGGTTCACCATGCCGTCAGCCCGCCGGCTGCCGGAGCCCGCCTCCCTGCCAGCGACCCGCCACTGTGCCGGCGGTCGCCCCTTTGGTGTCTTCCATCTTGGTCGCTCAGTGTGTACTCCTAGACGATTTCACCTTGCAGGACCGGTCTACGGCTTGCCGCCGGTCTGCCAGCACCCCCTAATGAGGCGCTAATGGACATGCGCCCCTTCCACGGCTGCCGGCACCACGCCGACAGTCGATCTGATGCAGCCGGATAGCCTGACCACCTACCTGTTGGTATCTTATACCCTCTGATATAGTGGCTATGCTGTAAGGTTGCACAGTACAGCATTTCCAGCATACTCTGTGCTTTTAAGTGCAGTCTCTTGCCGGGACCTACCTATTACTGAAGGGTTTATCCTATTTTCCCCTCTCCCTCCCTAGGCTCTGAGTGGTCTCAGATCCTTTCCACTCTTTGGACAATTCCTTGAAAAGGAGGCCTAGTTTAGCTCATTCAAAAGGATTTTCTCCCTCCTTTAGAACCCTCGGGTCCTAAGGAATTGCCCACAGATAAGGTTATGGTAACCGGCTGGACTGGATTCACAAGTATGTGTCTACCTACTTCCTTTCCTGCTCATCTATCCTGAGCCTATAATATATGCCATCTTACAGAATAAGTTATTCTTAAGAGTAATGTAAGTCATATCTATGCCTTCCATGTACACATGATCTCTTTCTTTTACAGGAGGAGTATGCGAAGTGTGAGAGCTCCTTCTGTGGAGTTCGCCGCCTGGACTTTTACGGGCAACCTCAAATACTGGGATCCGCAGAACTGTCCAATATGCAAAGGCCTCCTAGACGAGGGGTTCGATAACCCTCCATCCACGGAGGTACAGGAAATCGCTAGAGAGAAACTGCGCAAATGGGTGCGCGGTTTCCAGAAGAACGCTACCGGGCCTTACCTTCCAAGCGAACAAATGAGGGCCATGCTTTTCCCAAAGGCATCCCAGGACTCTGTGATCCCCCAAGATCAGATTCCCACCATCCAGCTGGTGGTCGAATCCGACATCACCATTGCGAAGACACTTCGAAAGTGTCACATTGATTCTGACGAGGTAGAACGTATGTCGGAGGTGTCTGACGATACTGAGAGGACCCTCATGGGTGAGGAACTAGACTTTGAGGAAGCTCAGGTGGAATACCCTGATTCAGAGAGCGAGCTCGCTCCAGCACCCCGGGTAACCCCCATAGTGACCGAGGAACCTATTCTCTCTACCTCCACCGCCTCACAACCGATACCATCCGCCAACCAAGAGGTCGTCCGGATGTTGGAAGCCCTTATGGATAAGCTCAGAGAGAATCAGGAGCAGTTCCAGACTACTCTTATCGGCTTCAAACAACCAAAGAAGATCTCGGTATGGGACCTCCTTCACTGCTCGGAGTTTAACCCAAGGAGGTACGTTGAGCATATACCAATTACACCTGGCAAGATCTTTATAAATGACAAGATTGGTTCCGTCCTCCTGGAAGAAGTGGAATTCTTCCCGAATTTTGAGGCTTATCCGGACTGTTACGTCCGACTCAGGTCAGAACCAGCCTCAAAAGAAGAGACTGAACCAAAAGAAGTTATTGTGTTCGATCTCACGAAGGCCCAAGCCATGCTGGCTCATTCCCTTAAGAGTCGGGGTTTTACCAACTCGAAGATGCCAGCGCTGAGGAAAAAGCATCCGTCCTTTATTGCTCCAGCTACTGCGACCTTCCCATTTGTGGAAAAGGCCTTCCAAGCAATCATGAAGGCGGTAGAGGAGGGAAAACCTTGCCCTGCACTGGAGGGGTGGAGACCCTTCTCCCTTGCTCTTCCCTCCGATGATAGGTTCTGGAAAGATATCCAGTTCACCTTCACGGTCGGGAAATTGGAACCTGATGTGGCTGGTCGCCAGTTTAACGAGGACCTCCCACGACTGAACAACCATCTCCTTCGTCGGGAACAGGACACCAAGGAGAGACTTGTTACTTCTCTGTCACATCAGATACAGCTTGAAGTCATGGTCGGGGACACTAGGGTCCCAGACTTGTATATGGTCCTAGTAAAGTCACACATAGTATATCATCCCATGTCAATCTCTCTTGCGTCCACCTCATTTTCTCTTTGCGTTTCAAATTAATGAATTCACACACATTCTCAGGTACTGTTGCCAAAAACTTCCTCATTAACTCCTTATTCTCATTTATACCTTCATCCCCATACTTCTTCCTAGCTAAAGTTTCCAACCTACATACATACATCGATATCGCTTCTCCTGCATTCATCCGTGCTTCATCAAAATCATTCTTACGCTCATACTTAACACTCCCTTTCATACGTTTTACCTGCTCAATTATTCTCTTTTTCACACTTTCATAATCAACGTCCCCTACACTCATTATCACTCCATACATCGTCAACAAATACCCAGTCAAATATTCTCCTAACTCCCTAGCCCAAACTCTTTTACTATCACCATACTTATCCTGACAATACCTCTCATACTCCTTGAAAAAATCATATACATCCCTACTGCTATGCTCATTGAACCTTTCACACCGAGGTACCTCTCTCATAAACACAGTCTTACACACATCACGTTCATTCTCACTGCTATCATCACTGTCTACTCCCTTGTTACCTTCTTCCTCGTTTGAATATAATGAATCCACTTCCACACTTAAATTCCTATCCTTAACCATTCCCTTCTTACCCTTTTTCTTACTTACCACTTTCACCCATTCACGATCATCCTTGCTATCATCCTGACACTTTTTCTTCTCTTTCTTTACATCACTTTTACCTTTCTTATTCTTCCTATTACATTTTTGTTCATCCTTACTATGCCTAATTCCCTTATCTTCACTCTCACTATCACTATTACTATTACTATCACTATCACTTCCTTTCCCATTATCACTAACCTTAGCCTTCTCATCCACTATCAACCCATTACCCGAAACTGAGGACACTCCTCCGACTGCACCTTCCCCCATTATAGTTTTCATCATCCCCATGACTTGCCCCATCATATCTTCCATTCGTTTCTCCATTCGTTCTTCATTCTCTCGCATCCTCATCTCAACACCCTCTTCTACTCTCTCTACAGTTCCCTGAATTTCCCTCAGTTTCCTATGCATCTCCTCATTCTCACACCTTAACCACTTATTCTCTTCCAACAATTTCTCCTCACGCTCCTTACTCAGCCGCAATTCCTCCTCCAAAGCCTTGTATTTACCTTCCATTTTTCTTCAACCTTAATTCTAAATTCGTATCCTATCAGTCCTTCGTCAAAGAGTCCAGCTATCAGTCCCGCCTCAGCAGTCCCTGTTCGGGCGCCAAAATAATGTGGCGGGATGTTGCAAGAACAAGCCCCACACCCTTGAATCACACTTACTGACAATGGTCTCCTCAACACATACTTTCCCCTTACGATATCTAAAACTGGACTCTTAGACAAAAGGACACAAAAAACAACACATAACCTTAAAACTATATATTTCTTACTAACTATAATAAATCCAACCAGAACCATCCACATTCAAAATACTTAAAACTAATCATAAAAAATATTAAATATAAAACGTAACACCATTCACATAAACGAAAAAAACCTAAAAAACTTAAATTACACCGCACACCAACACCAAAAATAAATATATATGAATTATCTTGTATAAATATTTTATGGACACCAACACAAAGCCGACTGTCTTTTACGGCAACTACCACAATCACAGCTTTGTTGTCAACAGATTACATTGTGTGGCAATTTGCCACAACTGCCACGCTGAATTGATTGTTAGTCATCATCCCCATCATAATCATCATCATCATCATCATCATCAACAATCCAAATACAAAGGCCAGGTCATCATCGGTTCAGCAATCCAAAAGCAGTCCAAACAAAATCGTAATACAGGCCAGGTCATCAACAATAAATCCACTTTCTAACAATTCGGTCTCTCCAAAGGAGGAATCACCGCCTGCCAAAATAAAAAGAAAAACACTTACGAACACTCCTAGCTAACAGAACTATCGCACTATAATCAAAGATAAATAATAAATTGTTCCTATCATTCACAATCACTACAAGCAAAGATAAACAAAACTGTACTTACTGTTAAAATATATAATAACTTCCACGCTGGTCAAAAAATTATTAAATAAGGTAAAATCCAGCATTCAAACACAACTGAATCGAGCAGCAGTCCAATCAAAATAAGCATTCACCCAAGACATTCGCCACTGTCGTAACCTAACTAAAACATAACCAAACAATCTCATTTATACCAACAGTCTTTCTCACCACAAACGATCGTTAACCTAACTACTTTCGCTCGCTAACCCAATATCTCTCTCTCTCTCTCTCTCTCTCTCTCTCTCTCTCTCTCTCTCTCTCTCTCTCTCTCTCTCTCTCTCTCTCTCTCTCTCTCTCACACACACACAGGATTTGGCAAAAACCAAAAATAAAATAAAGCAAAAATAAATCCTCCACATTCCTCCCCCCTTACTTTGCCAAATCCTACTCACACAACACTTACATTATTTTTTTTCATAACCCAGTCGCAGTCGGGAACGGGACCTTTACTCCGAGTAACTGGGCCTCCATATACTCTCTCATTCACTTCTTCTTTATCACAATCATTCGCTACATTAACACTATTCCTATCTAAATCCCTATCATCTAATATATCATGTACAATCCCATCTACCTCGTTCTCGTTTGGCCCTATAATTACACTCATTTCTGTAAACAGTTCATCCATTTCATCAAAAACATTCTCAACTTTAGCAAAAGATTCATTCATGCTACTTATCATTCTCCTGTCTCTCATTCTTGCGTTATTCATTTCTTCTTTTACATCATCTAACGAAAAGCCACGCACACTATAAGTATCATTCATACTCAGCCACGTTTCATCTGTATTAATACATTTATCCTCCACACTCGCTTGTACATTTACACCCTTGTCATACTTATTCGTATTCTTACCTATACCTATAAATTTCCCTTGCACTTTCTCCTCACTTAAAACTTTCAAATGCCTCTTTTTCCTATATTCAACTAACACTAATTGTTTATTTTCCAGCCCTAACTTCTCATGCATACTAGATTCATACTTTCTCATTTCCAACCAATTATCCACCCCATTCTCACAAACATTGATCCTATTCCTTCCACACACACAGGAGGACTCACCCAGCTGAACCCTCTTACACACTAGTTTCCCGAACATCCTGGCTGATTTACTCCCTTCTTCCTACATACCCTAGCTACATGCCCATCTACACCACATTCAGTACACTTACCCCGCGGCTCCTTGCATATTCTAGCATAATGACCATCCTTACCACAATTACCACAAATCACATTCATATGATTACTACGACATCCACTTGCTACGTGCCCAGTCATACCACACCGATAACATTTTACCCCTTTCTCTTTCTTGCACTCGCTAATTCTATGCCCTACCTCACCACATCCAAAACAAGCACCTAGAGCCCATCTACATTCATTCTTCTTATGACCTACTTTCCCACACCTATAACACTTTTCATCACGGACACGGCTATCTGACATACCTCGATGTGCACTCACACTCCTATCCCTATTGCGCCAATTACCCTGCCTAAATCCTTCATTTGCCCTTACAGGTATTCCCACATTACTTGCCCTAACACTCCTATCTACTACATTATCAGCTACCCTCATTCGTCCTCTCAAAATTGCATCCTTATAACTACCAAATTCTATTACACTTTCTTCCATTCCAGTTCTTACACTCACAGATTAACTTTCTTTCATGCACCTATCTAACTCATAATCCTCATCTATCTCTAGTATATCATCCCATGTCAATCTCTCTTGCGTCCACCTCATTTCCTCTTTGCGTTTCAAATTAATGAATTCACACACATTCTCAGGTACTGTTGCCAAAAACTTCCTCATTAACTCCTTATTCTCATTTATACCTTCATCCCCATACTTCTTCCTAGCTAAAGTTTCCAACCTACATACATACATCGATATCGCTTCTCCTGCATTCATTCGTGCTTCATCAAAATCATTCTTACGCTCATACTTAACACTCCCTTTCATACGTTTTACCTGCTCAATTATTCTCTTTTTCACACTTTCATAATCAACGTCCCCTACACTCATTATCACTCCATACATCGTCAACAAATACCCAGTCAAATATTCTCCTAACTCCCTAGCCCAAACTCTTTTACTATCACCATACTTATCCTGACAATACCTCTCATACTCCTTGAAAAAATCATATACATCCCTACTGCTATGCTCATTGAACCTTTCACACCGAGGTACCTCTCTCATAAACACAGTCTTACACACATCACGTTCATTCTCACTGCTATCATCACTGTCTACTCCCTTGTTACCTTCTTCCTCGTTTGAATATAATGAATCCACTTCCACACTTAAATTCCTATCCTTAACCATTCCCTTCTTACCCTTTTTCTTACTTACCACTTTCACCCATTCACGATCATCCTTGCTATCATCCTGACACTTTTTCTTCTCTTTCTTTACATCACTTTTACCTTTCTTATTCTTCCTATTACATTTTTGTTCATCCTTACTATGCCTAATTCCCTTATCTTCACTCTCACTATCACTATTACTATTACTATCACTATCACTTCCTTTCCCATTATCACTAACCTTAGCCTTCTCATCCACTATCAACCCATTACCCGAAACTGAGGACACTCCTCCGACTGCACCTTCCCCCATTATAGTTTTCATCATCCCCATGACTTGCCCCATCATATCTTCCATTCGTTTCTCCATTCGTTCTTCATTCTCTCGCATCCTCATCTCAACACCCTCTTCCACTCTCTCTACAGTTCCCTGAATTTCCCTCAGTTTCCTATGCATCTCCTCATTCTCACACCTTAACCACTTATTCTCTTCCAACAATTTCTCCTCACGCTCCTTACTCAGCCGCAATTCCTCCTCCAAAGCCTTGTATTTACCTTCCATTTTTCTTCAACCTTAATTCTAAATTCGTATCCTATCAGTCCTTCGTCAAAGAGTCCAGCTATCAGTCCCGCCTCAGCAGTCCCTGTTCGGGAGCCAAAATAATGTGGCGGGATGTTGCAAGAACAAGCCCCACACCCTTGAATCACACTTACTGACAATGGTCTCCTCAACACATACTTTCCCCTTACGATATCTAAAACTGGACTCTTAGACAAAAGGACACAAAAAACAACACATAACCTTAAAACTATATATTTCTTACTAACTATAATAAATCCAACCAGAACCATCCACATTCAAAATACTTAAAACTAATCATAAAAAATATTAAATATAAAACGTAACACCATTCACATAAACGAAAAAAACCTAAAAAACTTAAATTACACCGCACACCAACACCAAAAATAAATATATATGAATTATCTTGTATAAATATTTTATGGACACCAACACAAAGCCGACTGTCTTTTACGGCAACTACCACAATCACAGCTTTGTTGTCAACAGATTACATTGTGTGGCAATTTGCCACAACTGCCACGCTGAATTGATTGTTAGTCATCATCCCCATCATAATCATCATCATCATCATCATCATCAACAATCCAAATACAAAGGCCAGGTCATCATCGGTTCAGCAATCCAAAAGCAGTCCAAACAAAATCGTAATACAGGCCAGGTCATCAACAATAAATCCACTTTCTAACAATTCGGTCTCTCCAAAGGAGGAATCACCGCCTGCCAAAATAAAAAGAAAAACACTTACGAACACTCCTAGCTAACAGAACTATCGCACTATAATCAAAGATAAATAATAAATTGTTCCTATCATTCACAATCACTACAAGCAAAGATAAACAAAACTGTACTTACTGTTAAAATATATAATAACTTCCACGCTGGTCAAAAAATTATTAAATAAGGTAAAATCCAGCATTCAAACACAACTGAATCGAGCAGCAGTCCAATCAAAATAAGCATTCACCCAAGACATTCGCCACTGTCGTAACCTAACTAAAACATAACCAAACAATCTCATTTATACCAACAGTCTTTCTCACCACAAACGATCGTTAACCTAACTACTTTCGCTCGCTAACCCAATATCTCTCTCTCTCTCTCTCTCTCTCTCTCTCTCTCTCTCTCTCTCTCTCTCTCTCTCTCTCTCTCACACACAGGATTTGGCAAAAACCAAAAATAAAATAAAGCAAAAATAAATCCTCCACATTCCTCCCCCCTTACTTTGCCAAATCCTACTCACACAACACTTACATTATTTTTTTTCATAACCCAGTCGCAGTCGGGAACGGGACCTTTACTCCGAGTAACTGGGCCTCCATATACTCTCTCATTCACTTCTTCTTTATCACAATCATTCGCTACATTAACACTATTCCTATCTAAATCCCTATCATCTAATATATCATGTACAATCCCATCTACCTTGTTCTCGTTTGGCCCTATAATTACACTCATTTCTGTAAACAGTTCATCCATTTCATCAAAAACATTCTCAACTTTAGCAAAAGATTCATTCATGCTACTTATCATTCTCCTGTCTCTCATTCTTGCGTTATTCATTTCTTCTTTTACATCATCTAACGAAAAGCCACGCACACTATAAGTATCATTCATACTCAGCCACGTTTCATCTGTATTAATACATTTATCCTCCACACTCGCTTGTACATTTACACCCTTGTCATACTTATTCGTATTCTTACCTATAACTATAAATTTCCCTTGCACTTTCTCCTCACTTAAAACTTTCAAATGCCTCTTTTTCCTATATTCAACTAACACTAATTGTTTATTTTCCAGCCCTAACTTCTCATGCATACTAGATTCATACTTTCTCATTTCCAACCAATTATCCACCCCATTCTCACAAACATTGATCCTATTCCTTCCACACACACAGGAGGACTCACCCAGCTGAACCCTCTTACACACTAGTTTCCCGAACATCCTGGCTGATTTACTCCCTTCTTCCTACATACCCTAGCTACATGCCCATCTACACCACATTCAGTACACTTACCCCGCGGCTCCTTGCACATTCTAGCATAATGACCATCCTTACCACAATTACCACAAATCACATTCATATGATTACTACGACATCCACTTGCTACGTGCCCAGTCATACCACACCGATAACATTTTACCCCTTTCTCTTTCTTGCACTCGCTAATTCTATGCCCTATCTCACCACATCCAAAACAAGCACCTAGAGCCCATCTACATTCATTCTTCTTATGACCTACTTTCCCACACCTATAACACTTCATCACGGACACGGCTATCTGACATACCTCGATGTGCACTCACACTCCTATCCCTATTGCGCCAATTACCCTGCCTAAATCCTTCATTTGCCCTTACAGGTATTCCCACATTACTTGCCCTAACACTCCTATCTACTACATTATCAGCTACCCTCATTGGTCCTCTCAAAATTGCATCCTTATAACTACCAAATTCTATTACACTTTCTTCCATTCCAGTTCTTACACTCACAGATTTACTTTCTTTCATGCACCTATCTAACTCATAATCCTCAACTATCTCTAGTATATCATCCCATGTCAATCTCTTTGCGTCCACCTCATTTTCTCTTTGCGTTTCAAATTAATGAATTCACACACATTCTCAGGTACTGTTGCCAAAAACTTCCTCATTAACTCCTTATTCTCATTTATACCTTCATCCCCATACTTCTTCCTAGCTAAAGTTTCCAACCTACATACATACATCGATATCGCTTCTCCTGCATTCATCCGTGCTTCATCAAAATCATTCTTACGCTCATACTTAACACTCCCTTTCATACGTTTTACCTGCTCAATTATTCTCTTTTTCACACTTTCATAATCAACGTCCCCTACACTCATTATCACTCCATACATCGTCAACAAATACCCAGTCAAATATTCTCCTAACTCCCTAGCCCAAACTCTTTTACTATCACCATACTTATCCTGACAATACCTCTCATACTCCTTGAAAAAATCATATACATCCCTACTGCTATGCTCATTGAACCTTTCTCACCGAGGTACCTCTCTCATAAACACAGTCTTACACACATCACGTTCATTCTCACTGCTATCATCACTGTCTACTCCCTTGTTACCTTCTTCCTCGTTTGAATATAATGAATCCACTTCCACACTTAAATTCCTATCCTTAACCATTCCCTTCTTACCCTTTTTCTTACTTACCACTTTCACCCATTCACGATCATCCTTGCTATCATCCTGACACTTTTTCTTCTCTTTCTTTACATCACTTTTACCTTTCTTATTCTTCCTATTACATTTTTGTTCATCCTTACTATGCCTAATTCCCTTATCTTCACTCTCACTATCACTATTACTATTACTATCACTATCACTTCCTTTCCCATTATCACTAACCTTAGCCTTCTCATCCACTATCAACCCATTACCCGAAACTGAGGACACTCCTCCGACTGCACCTTCCCCCATTATAGTTTTCATCATCCCCATGACTTGCCCCATCATATCTTCCATTCGTTTCTCCATTCGTTCTTCATTCTCTCGCATCCTCATCTCAACACCCTCTTCTACTCTCTCTACAGTTCCCTGAATTTCCCTCAGTTTCCTATGCATCTCCTCATTCTCACACCTTAACCACTTATTCTCTTCCAACAATTTCTCCTCACGCTCCTTACTCAGCCGCAATTCCTCCTCCAAAGCCTTGTATTTACCTTCCATTTTTCTTCAACCTTAATTCTAAATTCGTATCCTATCAGTCCTTCGTCAAAGAGTCCAGCTATCAGTCCCGCCTCAGCAGTCCCTGTTCGGGCGCCAAAATAATGTGGCGGGATGTTGCAAGAACAAGCCCCACATCCTTGAATCACACTTACTGACAATGGTCTCCTCAACACATACTTTCCCCTTACGATATCTAAAACTGGACTCTTAGACAAAAGGACACAAAAAACAACACATAACCTTAAAACTATATATTTCTTACTAACTATAATAAATCCAACCAGAACCATCCACAATCAAAATACTTAAAACTAATCATAAAAAATATTAAATATAAAACGTAACACCATTCATATAAACGAAAAAAATCTAACAGACTTAAATTACACCTCACACCAACACTAAAAATAAATATATATGAATTATCTTGTATAAATATTTTATGGACACCAACACAAAGCCGACTGTCTTTTACGGCAACTACCACAATCACAGCTTTGTTGTCAACAGATTACACTGTGTGGCAATTTGCCACAACTGCCACGCTGAATTGATTGTTAGTCATCATCCCCATCATAATCATCATCATCATCATCATCATCAACAATCCAAATACAAAGGCCAGGTCATCATCGGTTCAGCAATCCAAAAGCAGTCCAAACAAAATCGTAATACAGGCCAGGTCATCAACAATAAATCCACTTTCTAACAATTTGGTCTCTCCAAAGGAGGAATCACCGCCTGCCAAAATAAAAAGAAAAACACTTACGAACACTCCTAGCTAACTGAACTATCGCACTATAATCAAAGATAAATAATGAATTGTTCCTATCATTCACAATCACTACAAGCAAAGATAAACAAAACTGTACTTACTGTTAAAATATATAATAACTTCCACGCTGGTCGAAAAATGATTAAATAAGGTAAAATCCAGCATTCAAACACAACTGAATCGAGCAGCAGTCCAATCAAAATAAGCATTCACCCAAGACATTCGCCACTGTCGTAACCTAACTAAAACATAAACAAACAATCTCATTTATACCAACAGTCTTTCTCACCACAAACGATCGTTAACCTAACTACTTTCGCTTGCTAACCCAATATCTCTCTCTCTCTCTCTCTCTCTCTCTCTCTCTCTCTCTCTCTCTCTCTCTCTCTCTCTCTCTCTCTCACACACGGGATTTGGCAAAAACCAAAAATAAAATAAAGCAAAAATAAATCCTCCACAGTAGAGCCTGTAGAGAGTTCGTGTTCGCCAATGCGACGGTGAAACACGAACCCTGGAAACTGATTTCCTCCAACATCTGGGGTAAACATCTCTTCCCATCAGCCTTGGTGAAAGAGATAGTGGACAAAGCCGCCACGGAGAACCGGAACCTTCTCCACAAGTGGGGTATATCCCGAAAGAGGAAGTCCTCTCAGGAAGAAGGCCCTCAGCCCAAGAGGAAACCCTTCAAGCCTAGTCCCCAGCAACGTGAGCCGAAACGCCAATTTCCGGCTCCCGCTGCCCCCCAAGTGGTTACATAACCACAGCAGACCTTTCAACTTGTCCCCCAACCGGTGGTGTCGTAGTCACCGGTCTTCACCCCTGCCTACGAGCAACACTCCAATACCTTTCGTAGGGGCTCCGGCAGAGGTTCCGGCAGAGATTCCTCTCGCTGCCCCTCTAGAGGCAGAGGGGGAAGGGGAGCTAGCGGCCGAGGTGGCAAATCCTCGGGACACCAGAAGTAATGAAATGCTTCCGGTGGGAGGAAGACTCTGCCAATTTCAGGATCGTTGGACCTTCGATCCTTTGGCACACAGCATCATCAAGAATGGACTGGGCTGGAGCTGGACCCAACCACCCCCATCCTTCCAGCAATTCTTCCAACTGTTGACCCCCCTCTTAGAAAATTATGTCCTAGAACTCTTGAACAAGAAGGTGATAAGGAGGGTAAAGTTCACCAGGTTCCAGGGAAGACTCTTTTGTGTTCCCAAGAAAGACTCAGACAAACTCAGAGTCATTCTCAACTTGTCCCCCTCAACAAGTTCATTGCGAACAACAAATTCAAGATGCTGACTCTTCAACAAATAAGAGCCCTACTGCCTCACAAGACCTACACGGTCTCCATAGACCTGGCGGATGCCTACTGGCACATTCCAATGAACCTCTACGCTTCCTCCTACCTAGGATTTCGACTCCAAAGAAAAAGCTACACTTTCAGGGCCATGCCCTTCGGGCTCAACGTGGCTTCAAGAATCTTCACCAAGCTGGCAGACGCAATCGTCCAACAGCTACGTCTTCAGGGCGTCCAAATGATCGCCTACCTAGACGACTGGCTAGTCTGGTCGACATCGCCCGAAGATTGTCTGAGAGCTTGCAACAAAGTCACCCAGTTCCTGGAAGATCTGGCTTTCAAGAAAAACACTGAGAAATCTCGCCTCACTCCAGCTCAGAAGTTCCAATGGTTAGGAATCCATTGGGATCTTCAGTCACACCGCCTTTCCATCCCACTGAAGAAAAGGAAGGAAATAGCAGGGTCTGTCAGAAGGCTTCTAAAATCCAAACGGATTTCAAGACGCCAACAGGTACTAGTTCTCGGCTCTCTACAGTTCGCCTCAGTGACAAACCCAGTGCTACGTGCACAGCTAAAGGATACCGCGGGAGTCTGGAGACGATTTGCATCCATCGCTTGAAGAGACCTAAAGAGACGGCTTCCAAACAGACTTCGCTCACTTCTAAAGCCGTGGTCGGAACAAAGGCCCTGAAAAGGTCCATCCCTCTTCAACACCCGCCTCCATCGATCAACATCCACATGAATGCCTCTCTGGAGGGTTGGGGAGGTCACTCCTACCAACAGCAGGTTCAAGGAACATGGTCTCCCCTGTTCAAGACGTTCTACATCAACATCTTGGAGGCCATGGCGGTTCTTCTCATCCTGAAGAAACATTCCCCGCCTCCTTCGATCCACATTCATCTGACTCTGGACAGCTTGGTGGTAGTCAGATGTCTCAATCGTCAGGGCTCGAGATTGCCCCAGATAAATCAGGGGCTTCTACCCATCTTCCGTCTGGCGGACAGGAAGAAGTGGCACTTGTCTTCAGTTCACCTACAAGGATTCCGTAACGCGACGGCGGAAGCTCTATCAAGGAAAAGCCCCATAGAGTCAGAATGGTCTGTAGATGCAAGATCATTCTCCTTCATCTCTTGCCAGGTCCCGGAACTTCAGATCGACCTCTTCGCGACGAGCGACAACAATCAACTTCCTCGATATGTGGCCCCTTACGAGGACCCCAAAGCAGAAGCAGTGGACATGGCGTCCTACCTAGACGACTGGCTAGTCTGGTCGACATCGCCCGAAGATTGTCTGAGAGCTTGCAACAAAGTCCAGTTCCTGGAAAATCTGGCTTTCAAGAAAAACACTGAGAAATCTCGCCTCACTCCAGCTCAGAAGTTCCAATGGTTAGGAATCCATTGGGATCTTCAGGCACACCGCCTTTCCATCCCACTGAAGAAAAGGAAGGAAATAGCAGGGTCTGTCAGAAGGCTTCTAAAATCCAAACGGATTTCAAGACACCAACAGGTATTGATTATATATGTGCATTACTTTCATGTAGAGAAAGTGGCATTTTACTTTTCATAATCTCATTCTGTCTTTTAGTATTAGTTTAGTATTGATTATATAAATGCATTACTGGAGAAAATCACCTACTTTATTCGCAGAGTGGATCCTGACAGTACACCCGCAGGTCACGATCCTAGGAAAGTCACCTCTTCCTTGAATTTCTTTCAAGGAATGGATTTCGAAAGCCTCAGAAGCTTTACGGGTTGGAAATCATCGCGTGTGTTCTTCAAGCACTATGCGTAACAGGTGCACGAAGTGAAAAGATTTGTGGTAGCCGCAGGTAGTGTAATGAAACCTGCTGGCATTTTACTTTTCATAATATCATTTTGTCTCTTAGTATTAGTTTAGTATTGATTATATAAACACATTACTTTCTTTTAGAGAAAGTGGCATTTTACTTATCATAATCTCCTTATGTCTCTTAGTATTAATTATATAAATGCATTATTTTCTTTTAGAGAAAGTGGCATTTTACTTTTCATAATCTCATTATATCTCTTAGTATTAGTTTAGTGTTAATTATATAAAAGCATTACTTTCCTTTAGAGAAAGTGGCATTTTACTTATCATAATCTCATTATGTCTCTTAGTATTAGTTTAGTATTGATTATATATGTGCATTACTTTCATGTAGAGAAAGTGGCATTTTACTTTTCATAATCTCATTCTGTCTTTTAGTATTAGTTTAGTATTGATTATATAAATGCATTACTGGAGAAAATCACCTACTTTATTCGCAGAGTGGATCCTGACAGTACACCCGCAGGTCACGATCCTAGGAAAGTCACCTCTTCCTTGAATTTCTTTCAAGGAATGGATTTCGAAAGCCTCAGAAGCTTTACGGGCTGGAAATCATCGCGTGTGTTCTTCAAGCACTATGCGTAACAGGTGCACGGAGTGAAAAGATTTGTGGTAGCCTCAGCTAGTGTAATGAAACCTGCTGCTTAAATCTGCGTAGAACAGTGAGTTATTTCGGGACTCTAACTCTACGGGTGCCTGTGTTGACCGTAACGCGATACATAGTGATTTCAAAGAACACTTAGCGTTTCTAATAGACACTTCTTCATTACGGTGAAATGACATAGAATTTTGCACACGTGCCACATGCTCTCGAGCTTGGAGTGTTAATTGATCTCTAAAAAGACTGGCGTTCCCCTGAGAACTTGTGTTTAAAGGCAAAATTTTTCCTTTTTAGATTCCACATCACCGTCTTTCCAGTAATTCTATGTGCATTATCTATTATTACTATTGGAAATATATTCTATGATTATTATTGTAATTCATTTCTATAATTACTTGCAAACTTAGAAATAAAATTTGTATTTTATTTACCATGTGCGTCTCTTTTTCGCTCCTATCGTTTATTAAGAAATAAATAACTGTTATAGTTTCAATTACTCTTATCCTCTGATGATAATGAGAATGATATAATTTTCTCATATTATATACTCACCTAATGGCTTAATCATGTTCCAAAACAAATATTAATCTTTCGATCTGTCCCCGAGACCGGCACGATCTGTCCACCAGGTGAGTAGTTCTTTAACCGATCACTTCGAGATATCCTTCTTGTCCAGCAGAACTTCCCTGCCAGGGGGGCAAGAAGCCAGAACATTGTAGAACCTCTGGTAAGGACATATACTGAGGATTTCACGGTCTCCACGGTCACCAGACCATAGGAATATTGTTTGAAGACCTAGGCACTGGGATTGGGGAAAAATCCATGATACATTAATTCTCTGGTACACTTCCATTAGGACGACATGGCTTAGGCCCAAAAAACGGATTTTGAGCGAAGCGAAAAATCTATTTTTGTTTGAGATAGCCATGTCGTCCTGATGGACCCACCCGTCTGTTCCAGTTCAGCCTACCAGGCTCCTCCTTGACCTACTGTATCGCGGAGATTGGTAGATGCTGTACGCCGGAATAAGACGGACGTGACGTCATTTAACAATGGCGCCCGTTTGTTTACGTCTCGAGTACCAAAAGTAGCAACGAACGAGAGTAACTTTGGAACGGCTCCTCAGTTACCCAGCCCCCTTCCCATATCGACCTGTTAACGCTATATGGGGTGCATATAGCTATGTGGCATGTTCATACATGCATCCCCTGTTGATATACGATGTCCTAGAAGGAAACCTTTAGGGTACTCGCACCAGAAGTTAGAATTCTGTGATAACCTTTAGTTTAATTCTCTGGGAATATCCACTGTAGTCAGATATACCCTTAGGGAGCTACTGAAGGAACTTTCCATCAGGACGACATGGCTATCTCACCCAAAAATAGATTTTTCGCTTCGCTTAAAATCCGATTTTCCGACTAAAATGAGGATGTTGCATCGTATGAATATACCTTGACGATAATACCGTCATCTAAGACAACACTATCAAACAATGGCTTCGGTAAAGTGATTAGGGTATAATCACCTTGGCGCTAATTAAAAGTCAACGGTAAACATTATCCAAATAAAGATAAAAGGTATCAATAGAAAGTTAACGGAAAAATAAGACGATTACGCTATTAGAGAAGATGTTCTATCTTTGCATGTCAATGTGTATCATACCTCATCTCTCATGATTCGATATAAGAAATGGTTACTTGACCGTTTCATTGATTACACAATTGAGGTAATATAAGACCACTAACTGCCAAAACATGAAGGTAATACCATTAGAACAATTCAATTCCAGATATGGGAGATCTGAGTTCCAATCATAACTACTATTTGAAAAATCTGCTGAGACAAATAGCATCTTGGGAAAACGTATAGATGTTTTATTTTTAAGATCATGAATTTAATAATTGAATCTTAAACTTTACTTTATTAAATATAAGGTTTTTTTTCCAGACCAAAAAATATATAAAAAAAAATGCATTTTAGAAAAAAAATTACATATATTGTACGAAAATTATTAGCTAACTTGCGTATGAGAGGACACACACGGATATATATATATATATATATATATATATATATATATATATATATATATATATATATATATATATATATATATATAGATATATATATATATATACATAGATATAGATATATATATATATATATATATATATATATATATATATATATATATATATATATATATATATATATATATATATATATAGATATATATATATATATATATATATATATATATATATATATATATATATATATATATATATATATATATATATATATATATATATATATATATATATATATATATATATATATATATATATATATATATATATATATATATATAGAACAAACAAAGGACAATGGTTAGAATAATGGTGAGAATAACACTAAGAAGCAAAAAAAGTACAAGAACACGAAAATAAACTAAAGTAGAGAATATTCTAATAACATGTAAGGGAAAGAAATGGATAACAACAGCACATGTGATAAGGATGCCAGATATTAAACAGACATTAGAAATAAGAGAATGGGTCCTTAGAAACTGCAATCGAAGGAATGGTACGAAGCAGACACAATGGATTAACATAACGAGATAAGAAAATTTGCAGGTATAGACTGGGTTAGAAAGATCATAAACAGATGGACCATGACTGAGGCATTTGTCCTGCAGTGGACTAGCAATGGCTAATGATGAAGATAATATATAAGCACGCACACACACACACACACACACACACACACATATATATATATATATATATATATATATATATATATATATATATATATATATATATATATATATGTTCATATACACACACACACACACACACACATATATATATATATATATATATATATATATATATATATATATATATATATATATGTACACACACACACATATATATATATATATATATATATATATATATATATATATATATATATATATATATATATATATATATATATATATATATATATATATATATACTTGTGAAGCTGGTCTAGTGTAGAGTAAATACAGTAGTTTGTTACTGAGTTTACTTCTTCTCATGTAGATGTAAGTATTTTATTAGAAATACATACATTTTTTCGCCGTGAATTTCATTGTATTCCTTATTCAAATTAGTATATGTAAATTTGCGTTATTTTTAAGAATTAGCTTTTTATTGCACGTAATTTTGTTACAAAGTCTTAAGTCAACTGTTTGAAAGTGTTATTTGAACATACACGATATGAACAAGGGCTTATCTAATGTTCTTTTATATTTCAAGAGGTATTGCGTCATGTTTGAGAGAGAATACTCAGTAACATGTGCTTTGGAAAATTATCTACCACGTGCTTTGGAAATCTCGCAAAGGCCTGGTGATAGGATTCTATATATTCTTTTTTATTTCGGGAACGTGGGTGGGCGAAGCTAGCTGACTGAGAGAGCTGCCTGGCGTGGCGTGAATAGAGTTCAGGAGAGTGATGTTTGGGAACTTGATTGCTTTGCTCAACACCTATGCTGCCAGACTTCTGTCCGGGAAGTTTCTGGAAGTCGCTGAATCTCTTTATAAGGCAACCACAAAGAATAGAGAGACAGATAGAGATAGAGAATTGCAGCCTAAAGACAGCCCTCTTCCCCTCTCCCTCTTTCACATGCAGATCAGTGTGTTGTTTTCAACGTGTACAGTGAAGAAATAAAAGTTTTGACGTGAAGAATATTTGTAATCAAAATAAGTACTCTAAAAGTTTCTGTAAAAAGTCCTAGAGATTTGTATTGTGATCTGGTTATATATTTTTCATTAGGTGTCAAACTTGAATATTGTATTATTCAGATTTAATTTAAAGCTCTTTTATAAATTACATTGCATTATTTCTTTTCTTAGTCTAAGGTTTATTCAGATATGATAGTTCAAGTCAAGTTAATATATAATTATCAGATCGTAACATTTTTGTCTCAATCTACGTTTTGTTCAGACTTCATTGTTTCCAGTGACTTATTTCATTATTATGTAAATTCTTTTTAAAGTGTTGTAATTTTTATAGATTATATTTATTTTTTAAAAGAGTGAATTAATCCAATCACCATTGTTTAGAAACAAATCCGTCTTGCATCCTGTTAAGAGCCATAATAAGTCATAAGTTTTACGTGTACTTAAGGGACCTTTGGATATTCTATTCAGTGCTTTATATATTGCTGTCTGGGAGTTATTTAACTATCTCAGATTTCACTTATTAATGTTTTAAAGTGTAACATTTTTAATGTAAAAGCAAAAAAAGGGCACAGCAGGGAGCCATAATCATAGTATATATATATATATATATATATATAT
>NC_090737.1:79029873-79032373 GCF_036898095.1 Palaemon carinicauda | reverse complement strand
CAAAAACTGATAGTACTGGGACAATACTTAGTAGGAATTCATGAGCATATTCGAAAGTACTTTGGAGAGAGAGGTAAAGAAACTCAATAGAGCTGCTGCGCCGAGAGAAGATTATAATGTTATTAGTAGTAAACCCTCCTTGGACATGAAATTTCAACTCCCTCTCCAACCAAGTGTCAAGTATTCACTGAACCATAGAAACCAGTTCAGTAATTACTATGTGAACATGTCCAAAAGGCTACAGCGGAAATAACACTGGTATATTCCAAAGCAGAATGTGAAAAATATGATAATAAGACAACAATCGTCAAATCGTCTTTTTTTCAGGTGTTGTGAAAGCCATGCAAAAGAGTAATATCGTCTATTATAAGTGTGGCAAAAATGCCATATCAGTAAGGAATGTTGGTTGAACACACTGAAAGTAGTCCTCCAAGTGGTTAAGGGTAATTTCACTTCACAAAACAAGAAAACGAAGAATCAAACAGGAAGGTCGACAAGGAAAATAAACCAGCTAACATTTACATAACGAACAGGACAACCCAAAACAGCATGGGTGACTTTAAACCGTATATTTATGAAAGTATGTTAGCCACTCTGGATGGGAGTGAGCATATCCTGTTCAAGATATTGGGTGACACGGGATGTAATCAATGTGTGATGACACGAGGCGTACAGCCGATGATAGTACAATTTCTCAAAGGGGATTCTTTCATTTTGAAGGGAATAGGAGGTGAGGAAGTTACTTCTATTTTCCGTTTGGAATGGTCATGCAAGTTGGTGGCAGGTCATTTTGCTTCTGTGGTAAAGGATTCATTGGCTGTTGAAGGAGTAGAAGTCCTACCGGGAAATGAGGTAGGTGGAGTGCAGTTTGTGCCTTGTCCTATTATAACGGAGCATCCAATGAAGTGAAGTTCTAAAATTGAACTTGAGAAGGACTATGTGTATATGTTTCCTAGTTGTGTAACGATTAAGAGTAAGACAAAAAAAAAGGCTGCAGAAGAAGACAGAGAAACCGAAGAAACGATAAACTTGGAAGAGTATATTTTTTACAGAAAAAGAGGTTTCCCATAATAGTACACAAGAGGAGAGCTCCCAAGAGAGTCCCAAAGATAAGGAATGACAGACAATTAAACAAAAAGACTAGTAAGCATTGGACTTGGAAGAAATTGTAAACTTAGCATTAGAAGTAGGATAAGTGAGTAAGAAAAGTCTGATTGGATCACAACGGAAAGATATGACGTTAACAGAGTTATTGTACTGTGTAGTGGATGAGACAGAGGTACAGCAATCTCCCCCCCTGTTATTACCTCAAGGATTGATTGCTTATGAGGAAGCATAGTCACACCGATATCCTTGGGAATGCAGAATGGGCCATATACTGTCAGATATTGATCCCCACATGGGAATAAGAAAGACAATGGAGAGGATTATGAGACGCATTCTCTGGCCTGGTATTAATAAGGATATGACCCACTTTTGCTATGCATCTCACGTTTGTCAGATGGCTAGAAAGATCCCTTAAACCTGATTGAAGCCCAAGAAGAACCCCCTCAGCAAGGTGATGATAAACATTGTGGGAACGTTACCGAGAACAAAGCAAGAGGATGAATACATATTAACTTTGATGTGTCCAGTGACGAGATACCCATAAGCCATACCCGTCAAGATCAGTGACTAGACGTTTTTATCAAGTTTAGTATTCCAGAAATCGTTCAGTGACACGGAAACAAATTTCAGGTTAAAAAGTGTTGAAACTGTTGAATGTGAGATGACAACTGTCTACTGCCTATCACCCAAAGATCCAAGTTGCATTAGGGAGGTCTCATCAAACCCTACAGAGTATGTTAACAAAGTACTGCAATGAAACAGGCAATGAATGGGACATCTAACTACCTTTAATGTTATTTGATGTATAGAATGCTTATCAATAAAGCATGGGGTGTAGCCTGAATGAAATGTTGTATGAAAGAGAAGTAAGAGGACTGATTCATATGTTAGCAGAAAAATGGAGTGATTAAGAGGAAACTGGTGTATGATATGTCAAGAATTTGCGGAAAAGGATCGGTGAGATAAGAAACTTTTCCCTAGAAAAATCCGATCACCCGCCACAACGATAAGCAATTACAACGGTTTTTAGGATTGGCAGGGTTCAACAGGTGCTTTTCTCTAATTTTTCTGCTGTAGTTGCTCCCTCAACAAACTTGACCAGCCCAAAGCAAAAGTTTGTATGGACCAGCGAGTGCCAGGGAGCCTTCGACAAAATAAAGACCATATTAACTCTGAAACCAATACCGCAAGCACCGGATTTCCAAAAGAGAGTCCTTATCTAAGTAGATGCATCGGAGAATGGGATTGGGGATTTCTTATTGCAAGAAGGAAAGGAGGGAACTCTTCACCCCTTCTGTTTTATGTTGTCGAAGCTGAAGAAGCATCAACATGCCTACTCGACACTTGAAAAGGAAATGCTAGTGCTAATTGTAATGATAAGGATGTTTGAAGT
>NC_090737.1:79014873-79024873 GCF_036898095.1 Palaemon carinicauda | reverse complement strand
ATATATATATATGTGTGTATATGTATACTTATGTATATATATATAAATATATATATATATATATATATATATATATATATATATATACTGTATATATATACATATATATATATATATATATATATATATATATATATATATATATATATATATATATATCTATATATATATATATATTTTTCATATATATATATATATATATATATATATATATATATATATATATATATATACATATATATATAAATAAATAAATATATATATATATATATATATATATATATATATATATATATATATATATATATATAGATATATATTTATTTATATATATGTATATATATATATATATATATATATATATATATATATATATATATATATATATATATATATATATATATATATATATATATATATATATATATATATATATATATATATATATATATATATATATATCTGCTGCAACAAAGATGTGGGCGAATGACGTGGATCCGTCAGGGCATGATACATTGAAGCCGTCCTTGATGTATCGTATCCACGAGTCATTGTTCAGTCTGCAATTGAACTCATTATTGTCAAAGGGATAAAGCTTATCCAGATAATTTTCACTTGTATGGGAGAGAGCACCTTCTAGCACTATACCTAACTCGCATGAATCTATTAAGTTTTTATGGAATTCAAATGAGTCAGATGTACATATTTTTCTATCCATTGCGTCTGAACAGTGAGTTAATTGATTCAAGTCTTTAATGACGTATATGTTTCCTTGTCCGGGGAAATCAATACGTGTCCTGTCAAACTGGATATTACTGGATTTGAGTGATTCGTCATGAAAGTTGGAAATGGTGATATCCTGTAAGATTGCCAGGCATCAGAAGAATCAAAGGGAATTGTAATCCTAATCTTGTTATTATCAACGCTTACTGTAATTAGGCTGTAATAAAATTCTAACCTACTTTCGCCTAGCAAAGGAACATAGCCTAGTTTATCCCTTCCGTTCTCCAGAATTAACTTTAAGTAATTTATAGGCAACAAATGGGGTGACAGTACACCTTTAGTTGCTAACGTGATAGCTTCTACATAATCCTTGGATTTCTCAATGAAATGTGCAATTCTGTTATGTATGTGATCTATCTTTTAATCATAATACGTTAACGTTGCCAACAAATCCTGTACTTCCATAATCTGAATGATATTATTTGAATGTTCATTTACTAAATCCATAATTTGATTGATTGAAGCTAACTGATTCCTTAGTTCTGACATAATCAATTCATCCTCATGAGTCAAGAACTCAATTTTCTTATTTTGATTACCTAAACTTGTAATAGACCCAAAGATGTTTAATGCAGCATAAATAAACGGATTTCGTCTTTCTTTATGTTCGTCTCCTACAGTCCACATCAAAAGGTCATAAGCCAAAGATCCTGTCTCATAAGTTTTATTTTTCAAGTCATCAGATAGTATCTCTGCAACTTTTAATGTTGATCCAAGCAAACTCTCTGTAGGCAAATGAAAATGTCTTCTATGCAACTCATCCAATGAGGCAGAAAACCTTGAAATGGCGGTTCTTAAGCTAGTGACATCATTCTCTTGAAGAAAAATTGCTTGCATATTCACTTCTACAACTACGTTGCTCGATGTAATAAAAACGTCTTCTTGTCTTTCAACTATAGTGCCATATTTAATATCTATACTTTTAGTTTTAGAGCTCATCCCACACGAGAAAAATGTCTGAGCGAACAGTATCACTCCCAACAACAAAAAATTCATCTTGGAAACCTGTAACGAGAAAAATATATGTAATTACTCCTGCATTAAGAAGAAAACTTTTAATCATAAAAAATAAAAAATAAAATTTTCCCTCACTTCTTTCCCTCTCTTTTTTTTTTATTTTTTTTTTTTTAATTTCTTATGTGAGCCAATGGTACTATTCTCTCATCCGTGGGTTTGGATAGGTTTTAAACTCTAAACCTATTGACCGTTAATGTTTCCAAAATGTTAAATGGGCCTTCAAACTTAGGTGTTAGTTTATAATTGAGTCCTTTACGCACATTGATTTGTATATAAACGTTATCACCCACGGTAATATGTTTTAGTTGGCTTCGCTATTTTATTATGATTCCTTTTCATTATGATTTGTGATTCTTCTAAATTCTTTCGAAGGATATCATATCGACTTATACTTGCATTTATACATTCTTTTTAAGGATTTGATAGATTAGTTGTAGGCGTTAATACATGGAAAGGCGTTCTAACTGGGGTACCATACAATGCTTCATGCGGTGACATTTTAATTGATATAAAATATGAATGATTCAGAGTACTCAGTGCCGCTGGTATTGCAATATCCCAGTTGGGGTCTGATCCCCCTAGTGTTACACTTAATATATTTAATATCTTCCTATTTGCTCTTTCCACTAGCCCATTCGACTCTGGGTGATATATCATGGTACTTATTTTCTTTATGCTAAGGAATTCACACAATGAGGTAAGAAAGTGATTATTAAATTCACCACCCTAGTCTGAGATTATCATGTGTGGAATTCCATGTTTACAAATGTAACACTCGTAAAACTTCCTAGCGCATTCAATCGCAGTTTTAGTTTTAAGCGCTATTAGTTCTGTATATCAAGTTAAAGCATCTATAATTACTAAGAGGTGCTTATTTCCTCTGTCTGACTCGTAAAATCCTGTTAACAAATCTAAATGTATTCTTTCAAAGGGTTGATTGGGCACTGGATAAGCCCCTAGGCTGACAGGTGTTTTCGTATGCCCTTTGTTTTCCTGACATGTGCGACAATTAGCTATGTGTCTTTTTATATCTCTAAGCATCGTATGCCAATAAAACAATGATTTGGCTTTCTGTGACATTAATGAGAACCACGGGTGTCCATGTAATGGATCTGAATGCAACCAATTCAGGACAGTAGAAATAACTGAGATTGGTACTACTACCTGGTCGTTAGTTACATGTGGTGTATTGCGGGTTTTCCTTGTCACAGTCCTACACAGAATATTATCTTTGATTATATAATTCTGATGCTTATACTTTATATATCCCTTTTCCTTATAATTGCCTTTCAAAGCATTTATAATTGTTTCTATTTTCTGATCTTTTCTTTGCTCAGTCTGTAACAATTCAGTGCTCCAGCCTAAATCTTCTTGTTCAGATATCGTTTTAACAATAGGCATGGATGTTGATATATCTATTAATTCAACTAAAGGCTCCGTACAAGATGACACAGGGTTGCATGATAATGCATCCGCAATGATATTTGCTTTCCCAGGTAAATACCCGATTCTTGCTCCAACATCTTGAATGATCAAATGCCACCGAGTTCGTTTAGGGCTGTGGTTGAAGCCTTTAAAGAAATCGGTTAGTGGTTTATGGTCAGTAAGAACCTTAACGGGATAACCGTAAATTATGAACTTAAAATGCACTAGTGAATTAACAATAGCTAGCCCTTCCTTGTCTATTACTGCATACTTACTTTTGGAAGTTCTCAATTTTCAAGAATAGAAAACTATCGGGAAAAATTGTTTATCATATTGCTGAAGCAATACCCCTCCTACTCCAAAGTCTGAGGCATCTGTTGCAATGAAGAATTCCCTACCGAAGTCAGGAAATTTTAAGATAGGAGAACTACACAGTTCATCTTCCAAGGTATAAAACGCCTGTTGATGTTGCTCATACCATATGAAATCTACGCCCTTCTTCGTAAGATCAGTTAAAGGAGCAGCTATTATTGAATAGTTGCGTATAAAACGCCTGTAATATCCACTACAACCCAGAAATTGCTGTATTCCCTTGATATTAGTAGGTATGGGAAAGTTACGCATAGCCAACACCTTATCATGGACTACTTTAAGACCTGGGCTTGACACCATGAAACCCAAATATATTAATTCTGTTTTGAAAAATTCACACTTACTAATCTTTACCCTTAAGTTATGTTGTCTTAATCTCTGTAGTTCTAGTTCTAACTTATGTAGATGTTCTTCTAAGGTGTTGGAAAAGATTACAAGTTCATCCATATAGGCATGCAATATATCCCATAACAAGTCTCCAAACACTATGTTAATCATTCTTGTAAATGTTATAGGAGCACAACGTAAACCAAAAGGCATCCGTAAAAAATCATAATGTCCCCTGGCTGTGCTGAAGGCTTCGTATTGGGTACTATCTTCTTCTAATGATATCTGGTGAAAGCCTTTAAGTAAGTCCAAACTGGTAAAATATTTATTCTGACCTACCAAAGACAAAATATCATCAGTACATGGCACTGGGAATCGATCAGGGATGGTCTCCTCGTTTAGACGACAGAAGTCGACGCAGATACGCCATGTTCGATCTTTTTTCGGTGCAACTATTAAAGGAAAATTATAAGGGCTGTTTGATTTCCTACTGACTCCTTCTTCTAGCATTTCACCTACTTCATCATTTATTTCATTCTGGAATTTCATAGGGAGTCTGTACGAGGGTACATAGATAATTTTCTGCTTGTCCTTTAACCTTAGTTGATGCTCGATCACATCTGTTTTTCCTAAGGATCCATCCGTAGTGGAAAAAAAAATCATGATATTTAGTTAAAAGTCCAAAAATTTTCTGCTGAATTTCTTCGTCTTGAATGTCTTTATTGATTTTATTTTTAATAGATCGCAAAAGGGATTCATCCGCAACTGATTGAGAGTGATTGATTTCAGCAACAGTAAGAGTACGATGCTTATAAACTTCTACATCCAAGATATGTTGATTTTTGTGAATTACTAAAGTGTTATTTAAATGATTACAGACTTCAATATTACATTATTGATGTTAGCCTACTGTATAAATAGCTTGTGTGACAGACAATCCGTTAATTTTCAAAGTGTCGGAAAGGATTAATATTTCAGATCCCGGTAATGTTTTCTTTATTTGCACTATTAAATTCGAAGGTAGGGTTGACTCGATAGATTGCGTGCAAGATGATATTATGGGTGAACGAGAATTCTGCTAGGCTGCGAATATTATTTCTTTATTAGTGAGACAAGTGATTGCTTCTTCAACATATGTCACTGTTACATTTGTCGTCTCCTTTTTATCCAAAACTGATTTTAAGGTATTAGAAGACTTATAGAATTTCCCTTTGATATACACGCCGTGCTTGGCAGGGGCTAAGATAATGTTTTGATTTCCCATAGATGGGTATCCTATAATTACAGCTGGATACATATCAATGTTTTGTACAACAACAAATGTATCGGCAAACGTGCGTTTATAGACTTTGAATTGAACATGAGTTATGCCTATGACATTTAATTCATTATTTCCTATACCCGAGAGTCTAACTCCGGATTTTTCAATCGGAAAGTTCGAAAACAACAAATGATGTGTCTTCAAATCCATGATATTACGTGGACTACCAGAGTAAAAAAATAACGTAAAGGATTTGTGTTCTAAATTTACAGCATATAAGGTTGGTCGTAACTCATTTTGGCTTATTATCGTATGAATTCGTTGCAAATCTACGGGAGCATGCACTGTTTTATTTAATTCGGGCGTGTGTTTCATAGGAAAATCTATTGTGTCACAATTATCTGATAAAACATTAAATTGATTATTCAATACTATTGATGTTGACATGAATGACCTTGACCCAACCTCACTCTCTTACCCTCTGGAGTTAACTATGTGGTATTTGCTTTGCTCTGCACATTCGGAAAATTAGTCTGACCTTGTGAGGTCTGGTTTGACGACCCAGGCTCAGCGATATTCGAAGAAGTGTTTGTTTGCTTTGGACTCTGAACTGCATTGACATTTGGTTGTTTCTTCTTATTGTTAAAATGAGGATTTTTCTTTTTATTTCCATATGGAACTGACTGTGGAATTGACTGTGTATTTCTGGGATTCTGTTGTGTCTTACGCGAGTAACATTGATTGTATGAATGTGTCAAACTATTATGAATTGAGCAGAATTTTGTTCTGCAGTCCGCGCTTAAGTGACCTTGACATTTGCAATTATAACACGTCA
Organism: Palaemon carinicauda; assembly: GCF_036898095.1. Taxonomy (NCBI): domain Eukaryota; kingdom Metazoa; phylum Arthropoda; class Malacostraca; order Decapoda; family Palaemonidae; genus Palaemon; species Palaemon carinicauda. The sequence goes on along the minus strand of NC_090737.1, from coordinate 79,018,853 downwards.
TTCCCGCTACTTGACTATTAACTACGTTCACTGTTTGTGGCTTTGTTTCATTCTTTGTAAAAACTTGAGTTAACACAGGATCGAGATCTGGACACTTAGACATGTGTTTTTTTATCTGTTTATATACATCTAATTCCGTTCTTGCAGGCGGTAACTTTTTATCAAAACACCGCACTAAAGCTTCAGGCAACATAAGTGTCATGCAAGTTAAATACATTAATCGTAAAAAATCTCTCACGGAGATGTTATCTCTAGTAACCCAAGTGGAATTATCTAAAATGTCCTGATATTCATTAAGCCTATCAGTTATGAGAGCTACTATCTCAATAACATTAAGCCGATTCATAGTGGCTTGATTAAGTGTATTTCTTAACGTTAATACTACATCCAAGGCTTCTTCACCCCCATAGACTGCGTGTAACCTAACTTTGAAATCATCCCAGATAACTGCTTCTTGAAATGAAACACCTCTTAAATACGCACTCGCATCCCCTTTTAAAAAATCTATAAAACCTTAAGCTTCTTGTAATTTTATAAAAGGGTCTACGATTTGTTTGGCATTTAAATGGGCATCGACGGATGAAATCTATGACTCTACATTTTGTGGCAAGAACCCATTGACTCGACCCTGAAAAGGAAGGATTGCTGACCTGGCATTTACAAGCGTCACAATTGGTGGAGGATTGGTCTGGCCTACGCCACTAGGTCCAGGGGTGGGGCTCACAGGGGGAGTCATAACTGCTGTATTTCTTTTCCTATCTCTTCGACCCCTTGCAATTCTATCAAAATATCTATATGAATACAGACGTCCACTGCGTAAACGCATATGTATAATAAAATTCCCCAAAAAATTTTACTAATCCCAAGTCATTTCCCGAGAATTTCTGAAAGAAAACCGAACACAAAGATATTTCCTTTAAATTTCTGAAAGAAAAAGGAATTAGCACAAAGAGAGAAAAAATTCTAGATGAGAATTCGGAGTTGAAGACAGTTTCCATTAATGACAGGAAAATAAAAGATTAGCAAACCACTCACCCCAGTAATAATCGACTAACGACTCGTGATAACTACACTTCACTGCCCAAACTGGAATGAATTTAAAAATTTGTACTTAGCTTATATATGGTTCTGTGTGACATCGACACATCCTCTCTCTCTCTCTCTTGATGTTTTGTTAGCGATGTATCGTTCGAGTTTCCGTTGAATGTAGTGCTTCCTGGATATGTTTTGTAAACGTTGAACGTCAGTCCTTGGGTTTCCTTGGATGTTTATTGAAGATCCAGTTCATCAGTTTGTATGTATAACATTCATTAAATGTTATAGATTTCGATGGACTATGTTACTTAGTCAAAATTGTAGATACATGTAGATAACGTTGAGTTCTTGAAGATCTTTCTCTGGATTTTACAGCTTTATTTTGATGTCTTGAAAATCTTCCTCTAATTCTTAGAGTTTATTATTATAATTACTTGAAGATCTTTCTCTGATTCGTAGAGTTCAACCGCTGCCACCATTTATTAGTGTGCTACTTTTATAAGCACACATTGAGTATGTGTTGTTTAAGATGTCAAGTCTGGATAACGAAGTTCATCTTATTAGCTTTACAAAGTATATATTCTCTAAAAACAACAGAGTTAAAAATCTCCATCATAGGAGTGGAGCTGGTTTGGTCGGATGACCAATTCAGGTGAAGTATAGATATGAACTGCTTAAATTATCGATATCACAGATATCGTATGCTTAGTTTTCGTACCATTTAAACACAATATGGAAACTGTTACATTCTTTCTCGGAAGACACCTGAATCCGGTGACGACACAATCTTTCACACACTGATGCATTGGTGTTGACGTTTCAGAAAAATGTTACATTGCCGAGGCTACATAGTGCATCCTGTTAATGATTTTACATGACTACAGCAAATCTCACGCTAGCACCTTCATTCAAAATGACATATTAAGTCATGTGTTTTAAACATGTAATAACAAACTATTTTAATTATTACATATATAAACGTATATATATATATATATATATATATATATATATATATATATATATATATATATATATATATATATATATATATATATATATATATATATATATATATATATATATATATATATATATATATATATATATATATCTATATATATATATATATATATATATATATATATATATATATATATATATATATATATATATATATATATATAGAGAGAGAGAGAGAGAGAGAGAGAGAGAGATGTATATATATATATATATATATATATATATATATATATATATATATATATATATATATATATATATATATATATATCTATCTATATATATATATATATATATATATATATATATGTATATATATATATATATATATATATATATATATATATATATATATATATATATATATATATATATATATATATATATATTCCCAAAAAGCTGGTCAAGTGTATAGTAAATACAATAGTTTATTCATGATTTTATTTATATTCCAATTTTGCATGGGAGAGATGATAGTCAGCCCATGAAATGAGCTCCTGTCGTGTAGATGTAAATATTTTATGTAATTTGCGTACGACTTTCGTCGTGAATTTCAACGTATTCTTTATTCAAGTTTTTATATGTAAATTTACGTTTTTTTCAAGAATTACCTTTTTACTCCACGTATATTGGTTACAAAGTCTTACGGAATCTTCTTGAGAATGTTATGTGATCATACAAAATATGAAAAAAGGCTTGGGTAATTTTTTTTTATATTTTACTATGTATTGAATCATGTTTGAGTGTGAATGCTCAGTAACAGGTGCTTTGGAATCTTCTGTTCAATGTGTTTCATAAACTTCGCGAAGGACCTAGTGATAGGAGGTTATCTTTTTTTTATTTTGTGGACAAAGGGTGTGCTGAGCTAGTTGACTGAGAGAGCCATCTAGTGTGCTGTGGGAGGGTGTCACTTGGCAATTTTGACACCTTGCTCGGGCCCATGCTTCCAAAATCATTTCGAATCTTCTGGAAGTAGCAGTTAGGCTTTATATAAAAAGGAAACACCAGTTTTATAGATAGACAGAGATAAAGACTACCACCTTTATGATTGTCATCTCACCTTTCTCCCTCTCACAATCCTGTGCAATGTTTTTGAAAGGGTTCAGTACGTTTAATGTGTCCTTTCCTAGGTAACTCTGTGCCTAAAGCAAATTGTGTGTCAAAAAGATACGTAGCGCTGAACGGTTATTTTGAATTCATTGTATTAGGGTGAGTGTTGGCATTGTATAAAGTTTTTTTGTAATTGGCCCTGTAGGAAGTTTATAGATTTGTATTGTGATCTGGTTATCTATATTCCATTAAGTGTCATACTTGGATATTGTATTATTCAGATTTAATTTCAAGCTTTTGTATAATTTAAATTGAAATATTTCTTTTCTTAGTCTAAGGTTTATTCAGATATAAGAGTTCAAGTCAAGTTAATGTGTAATTTTCAGACCGTAACTTTTTTACCTCAATCTAAGTTTTGTTCAGACCTAATTTTTCCTGTGACTTATATAGTTATTATGTAAGTTCTTTCAAAATGTGGTAATTTATATAGAATATAATTATTTTTGTAATGAGTGTTTTATTCCAATCATCTTTGTTTAGAACCAGATTCCGCTCGTATCCTGTTAAGAACCATGGTAAGGTTTAAATAATACTTAAGAGTAATTACCGAGTTTGGTTTTGAGTGTCCTTAAGAGACCTTTGGATATTCAGTGCTTTATATATTGATATTAGGGAGTTATTTAAATGCTTCAGAGTTCGTGTATTATAATTTACAAGTGTACAAGTTTTAATGTAAAAGCAAATAAGTGAGTTTGGAATTCGAGAGTTTGATTAACTTGCTAGTGGTAGTATATGTAACATTATATGTTAGGTTCCCAGTCCCGACATATAGTATGATATCTTTCCAGTGCCCAGATCAGGGAGCCATAATT
>NC_090737.1:79007373-79012373 GCF_036898095.1 Palaemon carinicauda | reverse complement strand
TAAATGTGCACTACAACATATTGAATAGTTGGATTCAGTAGCCACTGTTTCTTTCTTATATTGGCTCGTATTTTTTTTTTATATTGGTGAAGCAATCATAAAATTAGTACCAAAATGTGCGTCATGATGTCATAGCATTTTGTAAAACCATTTGTGATGTATTAGACGATTTTATGCAACCCTTGGGCAAAAAAAGTAAAATTTTACCTCACATTGGGGCTAAGTCTTTATCAATGAATATCAATGAAAGGAACAATAGCCTAAATATATTGAAATTTTATTCATACATGTTACATCAACATAATCCAAGGATTTTCACGTTTTTGAATAATACATCAAATGAAATAATTGTCACTTGAATTATACAATTATAACTAAAATCAAATATTGCCCCACTAATGCTGACCGTACAACAAATCCTGAAGAATGCATGCAACGTGATAGCTGTAATAATGACTTTTATTGACATCTTACTAACGTAAACTAATTCACATTTGATGACTATGAACCAATAGTATGCACTGTAATACATGTAATACATTTAAAATTTCAGTCTTCACGAATGCTGTCGTCATAGACAACATAATCATCACGTCTGCTATTACAAGCACTATTCACTGCAGGTAAGTCTTGCAGAGATGCAATCAAAAGTTCAGCTTTCCACAGTCACCGTCGGTGCAATAGAGATGTGTGAGATCCCGAACCTCTCTTGCAGCTACACCCTTTAGGAAGATGACATGTTGAAATTTGTTATCTCCTAGGTGCTATTCTTTACCATGGAGGTTTCATAGTACAATCTTTGCTAAATGACCGTGGGTCCATATTGCCAATGGGTAATTTGCTCTCTTAAGGTGTTCAAAACCATCGCCTGTTGGTGGGAAGGGCGATGCCAGTTTGTCACCTTAACAGGCATACATTTAACGAAGTGGGTCGAGTATGTGACAAGACTGAACCATAGAATAAAAAAAAAAAAACCTATTTTGTGGTATAGCTGATGACATTGGATTTATCTCTAGTTTGTCCTAGCTATGGTAATGGTGCATTTTCCCTCTCTGAAATGAGGAGATTATGTCACAGCCACTAGGAAGTAACTTGATTTATCCTGACCAATTTCGTTCGTTATTCTCTTGGTAAATATGAATCTTTGACGACTAGTAATTTTTGTACTGTGACCTACATTTTAGTATACTTTGCTGTCCTTTAAACATACCTTTCCCACAGTAATAGATAAGTAGTACCAATGCGTCAGGATTATCACATTGTACAATGTCTCTAGAGTGTAATCTCTGGATGATATGTAGCAGGTGCCATATGTCAGCCTCCTCTTGTTTTCTGAATAGTTCAGGTAGTTCCTGGCTGCCTCTGTGATCCAATACGTTAACTAGAAAATCATCATTATAGCCCCCAGCCATTGTGACAGATTGGTTTTCCTCAAGCTGCAATAGTATAGGCAGGTAACTGCAGATGAAGCTGGCAAGTGCTGATTTGTAAACTTCCTGAAGCTTGGAACAGGGTGTTCTCCATCAACGGCATATCTAATTATTGGCTCTCCACCAGTTTGACGTTCTCTTTCAAGTTGTTAATTAGCGATTGGTTTATCATGCCTATCAAAAATTAAGGTTACTGATGCCACACCTTGGTCACTAGCAAGCGGTGACTAAATCATTTTCATTATGGTATTTCCAGATCATCAAGTACGTCAAACTGGGCTTCATCAAAACCCTCAATTAATGCTATTCCACCAATGACATATGTTGTATGTTTTATAGTCAAGAGATCAGGCACTTGGACTCCATCATAGTTAGCTTCTCATTTCTTTGTCAGGTCAGCAGTGTATTTTTTTTCCCATAGTTTCATCATTGTTGAAACAGTACCTCGCGCTCTGCTCTCAGAAGTCTCTCTCTCCCATAGATGTTAATAGCTCCTGATCACTATCACTGGGGATTGGATGTGGAAATTTTTCATTTGTTAGCACAAGCATCTAAAATGAAATGATTAACGAAAGAGTGTACATCAGTCATCAGTGTGTGTAGAAATAGGCAATCATTATAAGAACTGATCTTCAACTGGATTTGAAATCAACCAAATTTCAAGAATGAGGTTTTAAGGTACATCGCCATGACATAGCTATGAGGTAGCTTGGACTGAATGTGGTCATGAGGCATCTTTTCCAGAACATGGTTATGAGGCTGCTTTTTTAGAACAGGGTAATGAGCCATCTTTTCCAGGACATGGTTATGAGGCTGTTTTTTTTTTTTTTGTTTTTTTTTTTTTTATACACGGTTATTATGTACCTTTTCCAAAACATGATTATGAAGCTGTTTTTACTGAGCATGGTTATGAAGCATCTTTTCCATAACAGGATTGTGAGGCTGTTTTTACGGAATATGGTTATGAAGCACCTTTTCCAGAAAATGGTTATGAGGCTGCTTTTACATAGCAAGGTTCTGAGGCCTCTTTCCAAATCATAGTTATGAGGCTTTTTTTCTTTTTACAGATCTTGGTTATGCGGTAGTTTTTCCAGAACCTGGTTATGTGGTGGTGTTGCCTCCTCCAAGAAAAACTTATGAGACAGCATTTTCAGAATAAGGTTATAAGGTACATCCCCATCACGTAACTATAAGGTAGCTCTGTCATAATAGGGTTATGAGGCATCTTTTCAGAACATGGTTAAGAGACTGCTTTTACAGAGCATGGTTATGAGGATTCTTTTCCAGAACATGTTTAAAAGGCTGTTTTTATAAAATATGGTTATGAGACACCTTTTCCAGAACATGGTTATGAGGCTGCTTTTACAGAGCATGGTTATGAAGCATGTTTTTTTAAACATGATTATGAGGCTTTTTCCACAGAACATAGTTATAAGGCACTTTTTCCAGAACATGGTTATGAGGCTATTTTCACAGAATATGATTATGATGCATCTTTGCAGAACATGATTATGAGGCGGGTTTCACCGAACATAGTTATGAGGCACCTTTTCCAGAACACGGTTATGAGGCTACTTTTACAGAGCATGGTTATGAAGCATCGCTTGCAGAACATGATTATGAGGTGGGTTCTACAGAACAGTTATGAATAATAATAATAATAATAATAATAATAATAATAATAATAATAATAATAATAATAATAATAATAATAATAATAATAATAATAATAATTATAGGCATATTTGCTGAAATATAGTAATGAGCCAACTTTGTCAGAATATGGTCAAAACGCAGTTTTGCTGGAATGTGCTTCGTAGGCAATTTTTATGAAAGTGTTGGATTGACATACAAAGGTCTGTTGAGGAAAAGTCTATTTGGGTAGTATTATTGGGATAGTTATAAGTAGGTTGTATTGCGAAAAAATGAATGATGCAAAGTGTGTGCCGTACGATAGTGATATTACTACAGAAAAAAGTTTTCTTAAATGCAATACCCTAACCTAAAATGTTTACCACATTCTTGAAAAGAAGATATGGCTTTAAATGCTCTCCATAGATATTACATTTTGCGTCCCTATTAAACTTTTTTCTCATGCACTTGTTTTTGCATTGCCATAAGCAGGAAAAGGAAGAGCTTCCTGCAGTGTTGACAGGTAATGTAATAATCTCTAACGTTACAAGAGGATCAAGATCGGATAATCATGTTATCAGTATAAAAACACGTTTATATTTACCGGGAAAAAATGGAGACTGTGTAACTCGTTAGAGAGTGTGGACATCTTCCCAATTTGTACCTTGAAATATTAAAAATAACTTACATCTCTAATCAAGAATGTAAAAATCACTAATCTAATTGCAATTGAATGGTTTTCCAATATTCTTTATCTAAAGTTCCAGATTGCTTTCAACACAGTAATTAAAGAATCTGATAATTTTTTGTCAAACCACCCCCACACACACAAAAAAAAAAAAACACCTATGACAATTAATATATATTCAGGTATGTAAGATAGAGTGTTCATATTTGATAATCTATAAAATCAATGACTTATTCTTACATCCTTTTTAATTCATGCGGGCTTTATAAAAGGTTCAGTATTATTGAACGTAAGGAAGGACGCCTGTCTTTTTATTATTTAATTAGAGATACACCCTTGGTATAAGAACGAAATTGTCAATTTCGTTTTAGTTCGAATTGTAATATCCTCTACTAATATGAGGATTCATAAATTCCCTCAGATTACTTATGATGCTAATTAGCTGTAACATGTTGGTACATTCAGGCAAGCATGTGGCCATGCAGGTACTTCCAGGCACGAAAACCAGAATTTCATTGCACATTTAGCATTACAGTATATTATCTCTCTCTCTCTCTCTCTCTCTCTCTCTCTCTCTCTCTCTCTCTCTCTCTCTCTCTCTCTCTCTCTCTCTCTCTCTCTCTCTCTCTCTGATTTATGGTAATGATAGAACAATATTGCCGATAATAATAATAATAATAATAATAATAATAATAATAATAATCATCATGATAAAAATATTATTATTATTATTATTATTATTATTATTATTATTATTATTATTATTATTATTATCATTATTATTATTATTTTCATATTATTACTATTATTATAAAGAATTAGAAAAATTCAAAGTAAAATAAAAGTTTAAGGGTTAAAAAGTAGAAACTAATACTTTTAATATACTACATGTTAAAGGAAATTCTACTTTTCTAATAATTATATCTATGTCAGGTATCATTGATAAAAAAAAGAATAATAAGATTGCAGATACGCTTTGCCAAGAAGGCGCAGTAGAATATTTCACAAAGTTCAATAAACTCTATCATAAATGTATTTATAAATACTATAGAAATCTGGCAACTGGAGGTTTACTTCACAGTTGCTTAATTCAATAATTTACTATAAAAATAGAATTTGTATCAATTTTTTTTTTTTTTTTTTTTTTTTTTTTTTTTTTTTTTTTTTTTTTTTTTTTTTTTTTTTTTTTGTAGTAAGTATAGTGGTGGTCGGTCTTACTATATTTAGTATGTACACCCAGCAACAAAACC
>NC_090737.1:78997373-79002373 GCF_036898095.1 Palaemon carinicauda | reverse complement strand
AAGATTTAGAAAAGGTAAAGATTCCACTGACAATATTTTAATTTTGAGACATGTATTGTAATGCGTAGAATGTGGAAACTCCCTTTTGATGGCATTTGTGGACTATGAAAAAGCCTTTGATAGTATGTACCGGCCTATTTTTTGGGAGAGTCATGTATTATTTTGGAATTCCTCTTAAATATGTAAATTTGATTAAGTCTGTTCGTGAACATAAGTGCAAATTTAATGATGAAGTCCCATCAAATGAATTTCCAGTAAACAGCGGAGTACTCAAAGGGAATGTGTTGTCACCTATGTCATTCATCCTCCTCATGGATTTTGTCATGCATAGAACAGTTGGGGATGGTGGAGAAGGATTGGACTGGATTGGTAACAGGAAGTTAGCATATGTAGAATATGCCGTCCTTTTAAGCAGAACACCGCCGTATTAGCAATGCTAGCTTACCAGAAAGCATGAAATATAGCACAAAGTTGGGCTGAAGATAAATAGAAGAAAAACAAAGATGATGAGAGCAGAGTATGCAATGGAATATGAAATATCATTGGAAGGAGAAAGGATTAATGAGGTAGAATCATTAAGCATTTAGAATCAATGATCTCCAATACAGGGTCATCCGAATTAGAGTTTAGTGAAAGATTTAAAAACAAGGCAAATCATACAATGGCTAGATTAAGTGAAATCTGGAAATTAAATCGCTTTAAATTACATATAAAAATAAGTCTATATATCAGTTTAGTGAGATCTGTGTACTCTATAGACACGATATTTAGTAGATTTGAGAACAAATTATTATTTTATTATTATTACTATCCAAGCTACAACCCTAGTTGGAAAAGCAACATGCTACAAGCCCAGGGGCTCAAACAGGGAAAAATAGTCCAGTGAGGAAGGGAAATAAGGAAATAAATAAATGAAAAGAACAAATTAACAATAAATCATTCTAAAAAAAGTAACAATGTCAAAACAGATAAGTCACATATAAACTATTAACAACATCAAAAACAAATGTGTCGTAAATAAACTGTAAAAAGACTCATGTCCACCTGGTCAACAAAAAGGCATTTGCTCCAACTTTGAACTTTTGAAGTTCTACTGATTCAACTACCCGATTAGGAAGATCATTCCACAACTTCGTAACAGCTGGTATAAAATTTCTAGAGTACTGCATAGTATTGAGCCTCATGATGTAGAAGGCCTGGCTATTAGAATTAACTGCCTGCCTAGTATTACGAACAGGATAGAATTGGCCAGGGAGATCTGAATGTAAAGGATGGTCAGAGTTATGAAAAATATTATGCAACATGCATAATGAACTAATTGAACGACGGTGCCAGAGATTAATATCTGGATCAGGAATAAGAAATTTAATAGACCGTAAGATTTTGTCAAACAAATTAAAGTGAGAATCAGCAGCTGAAGACCAGACAGGAGAACAATACTCAAAACAAGGTAGAATGAAAGAATTAAAGCACTTCTTCAGAATAGATTGACCACCGAAAATCTTGAAAGACTTTCTCAATAAGCCTATTTTTGTGCAATTGAAGAAGACACAGACCTTATATGTTTCTCAAAAGTAAATTTGCTGTCGAGAATCACACCTAAAATTTTAAAAGAGTCATACAAATTTAAAGAAACATAATCAATACTGATATCCGGATGTTGAGGAGCCACCGTCCTTGACCTACTTACAATCATACTTTGAGTTTTGTTAGGATTCAACTTCATACCCCATAATTTGCACCATGCACTTATTCTAGCTAAATCTCTATTAAGGGATTCACCAACCCCAGATCTATATTCAGGGGATGGAATTGATGCAAAGAGAGTAGCATCATCTGCATATGCAACAAGCTTGTTTTCTAGGCCAAACCACATGTCATGTGTTTATAGTATGAAAAGTAATGGGCCAAGAACACTAAAATGTAGAACACCGGATATCATATTCCTATAATCACTATGGGGCCCATCAACAACAACTCTTTGAGATCTGTTACTTAAAAAATCAATAATAATGCTAAGAAACGACCCACCCACTCCCAACTGTTTGAGTTTGAAAACAAGGGCCTCATGATAAACACGGTCAAAGGCAGCATTAAAATCAAGGCCAATCATACGAACTTCCTGACCACAATCAAGGGATTTCTGTACAGCATTGGAGATAATAAGAAGGGCATCTCATGCTCCAAGGCCTTTGCGAAAATCAAATTGAAAACTAGGGAGTAGATGATTACCTTCAGCAAACCTATTAAGATGTTTTGCCAGAAGACGTTCAAAAACTTTAGATAATATGGGAGTTATGGAAATTGGGCGGTAATCAGTGGGACTTGAACTACCACAAACACATTTACATAGAGGAGTAACATTACCAATTCTCCAACAACTGCTAAAAGCTCCTCTTCTTACTAACTTGCACAAAATAACAGATAACTTTGGAGCTAAAAAATCTGCTGTCTTAATAAAAAAAAAAGGAAAAATACCATTTGGGTCTACACCTCCATAAGCATCAAGGTCCACCAACAGAGCTTTAATCTCACGAGATCGAAAAGCTAAACTGGTTAGTTTAGCCTCAGGAAAACAGGAATGAGAAAGTTCAAGTTTTACTGTCAAAAACATCAGCCAATAAGGTTGCCTTTTCCTTTGGACAGTGAGTGACTGAGCCATCTGGTTTAAGTAAAGGAGGAACTGTTGCATCTACACCAAAGAGTGCAGATTTAAGGGTAGACCACCATTTATGTTCCTGAGTTGTACCAGAAAGTGTTTCTTTTATGGTTAAATTGTACTCCTTTTCTGTTGAGGCATAAACTCTGTGAGCAAAAGCTTGAAGCTGAGTATAGTTGTTCCAGTTCAATTCTGATCTGTTACCCTTCCAAAGGTGATAGGCCTCTTGCTTCTCCAAATAAGCACGTCTAAAATCATCATTGAACCACGGTTTGTCCTTCACTTGGTACCTTAGCACACGAGAAGGGATACGCCTATCAATTATGTTAACTAGATTATCATTCAACGGGACAACAGGATCTACACTATTATATAATTATGACCAATTCGAGCAAAAAAGATCATGCAAAATTCCATTCCAATCTGCTTGGGATTTCATATGAATTTTACAAGAATATGATATATCAGGGACAGGCTGCTCAGTCTTCACGAATAATGAAATCAAGGCATGATCAGATGTCCCGACAGGAGAACAAACATTACTAGTTATAACGCCAGGGGAATCAGTGTATACGAGGTCCAAGCAATTACCAGAGCTGTGAGTAGCTTCATTTATGATTTGCTCACAGCCTGATTCAGAGGCAAAGTCTAAAGCTCTCAAGCCATGGCGATCGGTAGGAGAGATAGAATTTAACCACTCCCTATGGTGAGCATTAAAATCACCAACAAAGACAAAAGAAGCCTTTCTATCATCTTCTTGTATCTTAGCCATAATGGTAAGAAGACAATCGAAGATAGAATCATCCATGTCTGGATTCCATTAGATCGAACACAAATAAAAGTTGTTATACCTGCCACAAACTTTTATTACCTGAATCTTATGACATCCACATTGATAGCAGGACTTATGAGAATCAGGGTACTCGGTCCTAATATACACCGCCATTACCCTGGTCCTAGGGATAGCATCACGTTTCAACATTATTGGCTTCTTAAAACCAGTTATAAGGAGCTCAGATGAGTGCCTCATAATAGAAACCAAAGTTTCTGAGCACAAAAGAATATCATACTGTCTGGACGCAACTGTAAGGTCTTGGATATTTGCATGAAGACCACGAATATTGCAATACAGAAGACGACATTTACGAAATCTGGGACGTACTGGTCCCGGATTTCGCTCAATGTCTCCAGACAGCATAAGAATTAATAGATATAAAAAAGAGACATCATACTTAAAAACTAGATTAACAAGAATTATAACAAAAACATTATATACAGAATTATAAATAAAGTGATTGATGATACCCATAGATTATAGTAAAATGTCGGAAAAACTAGTCAACATGGAGGAGCCGATACACCATGCCAGGCTAAATACCCTCCAGGAAAGCCACTTCAACTGAAGGGGGAAGGACAGTAAGGATGGTTTTGAGAAGAAAAACAGTCAGAAAAAGGAAAAGACATCATCTTGATGAACCACCAGGCATCCATGGCCCTTCTATTAAGCCTGCCCAACACACCATTTCAAAAAAACAAGAGGAAGAGAAAAAAATAATAAGATAGAATAGTGTGCCTGAGAGTACCCTCAAGCAAGAGAACTCTAACCCAAGACAGTGGAAGACCATGGTACAGAGGCTATAGCACTACCCAAGACTAGAGAACAATGGTTTAATTTTGGAGTGTCCTTCTCCTAGAAGAGCTGCTTACCATACCTAAAGAGTCTCTTCTACCCTTACCAAGAGGAAAGTACACTGAACAAATTGCAGTACTGTAATTAACCCCTTGGGTGAAGAAGTGTTAAGTATCTCATTGTAGTCAGGTGTACGAAGAAAGACGAGAATATGTAAAGAATAGGCCAAACTATTCTGTGTAAGTGTAGGCAAAGAAAAAATAAGAGGGATCCAATGCATTACTGTCTGGCCAGTCAAAGGATCCAATATCTCTCTAGTGGTAGTATCTAAACGGGTGGCTGGTGCCCCGGCCAACCTACTACCTCAGAAAGATATTGGGAGTTAAATGGTAGACAGGATTAGGAACGAAACTGTAAGAGAGATTACTCAAGTGTCATATGTGGAAGAGATTATGACGCTGGGTAGATGGAGATAGTTTGGGCCTGATTTTCGTATTCCCCATGAGAGATTAGTTCACCAAAGGTTCAGCTGAGCGCCACAAGGCACTAGAAGATTTTGGAGACCAAAGCCTACATGGCTGAAGACTATGATGCGCGAAGTAGGAGATGATGAATGTAGAATATTGAATCAAAAGCTCAGGATAGAGACGTGTGGCTAAATCTAACCGAGGCCCTTTGCGCCAATAGTTGTAGGTGGAGATTGATGATTAT
>NC_090737.1:78979873-78982373 GCF_036898095.1 Palaemon carinicauda | reverse complement strand
TGCTAAGGCAAAGGCTGTTGACGCTGCAGAGTCAACAGTCGACGTTGATTTGAGTAGTTTAGGACGTAGTGATGTATCTGTAGACAGTAGTAGTAGTGTTAGATTAAAACCCAATTGGACTGTTAAAGAACTTGTTTCGGCTCAGAAAAAGGAATTTGGTAGTCTCCCTATTGAGTCTGGTGAGATAACGAACGTGACAGTTCCTATTTTTAAGATAATTAATAGCATATTATATAGAATAAGTAGACCAATATATGCCTCGGGGGAGGATTACGAAATTATACGACAGATTGGGGTTCCTGAATGTTACAGTCATGAGTTGATGTCATTAGCTCACGAGAATGTGATGGCGGGACATTTTGGTATTCACAAAACAGTCAGTAGGTTATTAAATAATTTCTTTTGGCCCAAGCTGAAAGGTGATGTTAAAAAATTTGTTAATAGTTGCGAGGTTTGTCAGAGAGTTGGCAAACCTAACCTACCTATTCCAAAGGCTCCATTAATACCTATCCCAGTTGTGTCTGAACCTTTTCGGGAAGTGTTAATTGATGTTGTTGGTCCTCTCCCAAAGTCAAAGAGTGGAAATGAGTATATTTTCACTATTATGGATCGTATGTCTCGGTACCCCGAGGCAATCCCCTTGCGGTCCATAAGGAGTGAAAAGATTGTAGAGGCATTAATAGGTTTCTTTTCAAAATTTGGTCTCCCGAAGGTAAATCAGTCCGACTGCGGTACTAACTTCACGAGTCGTTATTTTAAGCAGAAAATGACTGAATTAGGCATTAAACATGTAACTTCCTCGCCTTATCATCCAGAGTCACAGGGTGCTTTGGAACGTTTTCACCAAACTATGAAAAGCATGTTAAAGAAACTGAATGGGATAAAAACCTTCCATTCCTCTTATTCGCTTTCCGCTCTATTCCTGGTCAATCTCTCGGTCTCTCTCCTTTTAATTTGATTTTTGGACATTCTGTAAAGGGTCCGCTGGATATGGTGAGAGAGGCTTGGGAGGGAGATGCCCCTGATTTGAATTTGATTGATTACCTTAATAATTTGAATGCTAAATTAACCAGGGCTTGGTCTTTTGCAGGTGAGAATTTGTTGAAAAGTCAGAAGAAAATGAAATTTTATTTTGACAGAAAGACTGTGACCCGGGACTTCGACGTAGGACAGAAGGTACTGGTTTTGTTACCTATCCCAGGTAATTCTCTCAAAGCTACTTTCCAGGGACCATGGAAGGTATTGAAGAAGGTAAATAACGTTAACTTCTTGGTGGAAACCCCCGATAGGAAAAGGCCTCATCAATTGGTACATATAAATATGATGAAAGCTTTCCATGAAAGAGAGAAGGTTAGGCCAATTACGACTCTTTGTGACGGTAGAAATGACTTGGTCGGTTATAATGCTTCTTTTTCAGATGAGCATAATAATGATTCTTTTTCAGAGGACAGGGACTTGCAAGATAGTGAATGGCTGGCAGGTAATGTCGAGGCTTTAGAAAATCTACCCCAGATGCTGGGTCACTTGGGTAAAGATGAGCAACAATCCTTGAGAAATTTGGTTTTAAAATATAAGGACTTGTTTTCTAATGTGCCCGGCAAGACCACGATCTTGCAGCATGACGTGGACGTAGGGGACGCCACGCCCGTGAAGCAGGCTCCTTATAGGTTGAACTCAAAAAAGAATGAGATTGTTGCTAGAATGGTTGAGTATATGCTCAAGCATAATTTGATAGAGCCGAGTTGTAGTCCTTGGTCATCTCCGGTTGTGTTGGTGAAGAAATCGGACAGAGACTATCGTCTTTGTTTTGATTATAGGAAGCTTAATGAGGTGACCAAGGCTGATAGTTTTCCATTGCCTCGTGTGGAAGATTGCATTGATCGCATGGGTCGGGCTAAATACATTACAAAATTTGAATTATTAAAGGGATATTGGCAGGTGCCTTTGTCGGAAAGGGCCAGAAGTGTTTCGGCATTTGTAACCCAACAAGGGTTATTTCAGTGTAAGGTAATGCCCTTTGGGATGAAAAACGCTGCTGCCACCTTACAGAGACTTATGAATTCGTTGGTTAGTGGTCTAGAGGGGTGTGTGGTGTATATCAATGACTTGGTTATTTTTAGCGACGACTGGCAGTTGCACCTGAAGAGAATTGAGGCCTTATTCAAAGTACTTAGGAAAGCAGGCCTGGTTATTAATTTAAGGAAGTCGGATTTTGCAAAAGCAACGGTGGTATATCTTGGACATGAGATAGGAGCAGGTATGGTGGCTCCCAAGGAGGCTAACATTGAGGCCATTCGTAAAGTAGAGGTTCCTAAATGTAGGAAAGATTTGCGAAAGGTATTAGGGATGGCAAGCTATTATCGCAGATTCATTCGCAATTTTTCAGACATTGCGGAACCTCTTACTGCTTTATTGAAGAAAAATGTTAAATTTGTTTGGAGTAAGGAGGCTCAGGATGCATTAGAGAGGATAAAACTGGTCCTCATTAGTCGGCCTTTGT
>NC_090737.1:78959873-78972373 GCF_036898095.1 Palaemon carinicauda | reverse complement strand
TTTCCATGTCATGTACAATAGTTAATCCTGTCAAATTTTAATATTACAAATGATATTGAGTAGCAACCAAATAAAATTGTATCTTGCCTTAGATACTAAACAGAAAAAGCTAACCGATAAAACAGCCATATCAGAGTTTTCTGAGATATTACTCTTTCGAAAATTTTATTGTGGCTTGAAAAATCCCCCAACATATGGTTTAATCTCCTAATGGTCCTATCAAAGTAAATTCAGCATAGTAAACAACAGGAGAATAACAGGCATATAAACACAAAAAGTGCATGAATAAATATTGAAAAAAAAAACAAGTGATACTTATATTTCATTCTGACGTTGATACATACATATACCAGCGGAGAGAGAGGGGACCGCTAAAATTTACCGCAGTATTAAATCGAAAATAATTTTTTTTTATCGATTGTAATAGAATATTGGACTTACTTTATATAAACACACACACACACACACACACACACACACACACATATATATATATATATATATATATATATATATATATATATATATATATATATATATATATATATATATATATATATATATATATATACACACACACACATATATATATATATATATATATATATATATATATATATATATATATATATATATACATATATACATATATATATATATATATATATATATATATATATATATATATATATATATATATATATATATATATATATATATATATATATATATATATATATATCAAGCTTTTATTTATGTACATGCAAGCAAGAACGTCACAAAAATTTAAACAATGTAATGCATGAAAATGTCGAGATTAAATAAGTTCTATTAACTGTGGTTTTTTTGGGAGGGAGCGAGATGCACAAAAAAAAAGAAGAAAAAAAAAAAGGAATTCCTATACAGTGTATGAGCTTGTGTGAAACAAGTGTGGTACATTGGTCCCCCTTCTCGTGAAATAGACATACATGTGAAATAGGGTTCCCTGCTCTTGAGAGGTGAACACTAGGTGGTTCATCTTACAGAAGATATGCAGGTTAAAGGTGATCAATGAAGCCCCAGTTGTCTTTGCCACGTCTGTTAATTAAGAAAGCTTCAGTTGTTCAATGGATCACAAGGAAAAAGGCCAGAGTAAAGGGGTATTAGGGTAGTTGTGCTAGTACTAGTGTTAGTGCAGTTGAGCAGGAAAACACAAATCTGTCTTTGTGTGTTGCTTCACTTGGGCTTATAAGTGTGGTGGCATGGAGTAAATTTTTCCTACAACATGAAGGAGTCGCTGAAGATTGTTGGAGAATATTAACGATAAAAAGAAAAATTTCAGCACGAAACACCAACGGGTCACCGCACATATTTGTGCTTCCAAAATACCATGGGTGTCTTTAGGAGTGGTCCTTAATCCTGCGAGGACTCAGGGAAACGCAGGAAACCCGTTGGAGTCATTGCATCAGGATATCACAGCTACTTTGAGGGTGCGATGAAAACATTTAACCATTCTGTTGGCTGCAAGGTTGTTGGTGGTTGTCTAATTTAGAGGGATGCCCAGAAGATTCGCTATTGATATACATAATTGCGAGGTGAAAGTTATACCCCTTCTGATAGTAATATGGTTAGGGATACCACATCTCTCTATCCTCCCTGAGAGTATGGTGGACGGACATTAGGCAGACGAGGCAGTTTGCATGGTGATCCCTTCAGGCCACAAGTGGAATGATCAATGACGTCAAACAGGTAATGATGTCCTTATGATGTGGGTAGTGGACCTATTACATCGACGTGAATGTGGGCCAAATGACGCTGATGTTGATGAAAGGTGCCCATTCTTGAATCCGTATGTCTATGTATTTTTGGAGTTTGGCTTGAAGTACAGGCACGAACTCAATCTTAGAGTGGGTGGTCTTTTTGTTCGATGTCATTTCGTGCGACGACACTTCGTCCTCGTCTTTTAGTCTAATGTCTTTTCGTCCGATGAACATTTGGTCCAACGATATTTGGTCCAATTTTTAAGAAAACGTGTTTTAAGGGATTGATATTATCATTTACTTCACTTCTGTGTTGAAAGTTTATACCTTGTTTGCTTTAATGATAAAGTAATATGATAATTTTCTAATAACTCCATTAGTCATGCTTAACATTCTGTTTTTCCTTTTCTCTATTTATTTTTGTAATATATATATATATATATATATATATATATATATATATATATATATATATATATATATATATATATATATATATATATATATATATATGTATACATATATATATATATATATATATATATATATATATATATATATATATATATATATATATATATATATATATATATATATATATACAGTATAGTGCAAAAGGTTTAGTACTTCAGTTTCTGGAGTACTAATGGCACAGTTCATAGAATCAACGAAAGAGAAAAGAAAAATAGTAGATGAAAGTAATGATATCTACGATTTTCATTCAACTAATACAAAACTTGGAATAGAATACTGGAGGTGTGAAAAAAGGCAGCTGTGTTGTTCAGGGCGCATTCACACGGTTACAGAAGACAATGTACCAAAAATTATTTGTTATTCTGGTGAACACCTTCATCCCACAAATTTTTATGCATTAGATGGTGGAAAAGTATGTGCTGAAATCAACGAAGAAACAATTGAAAACAAAGCAGCAATTTCGCGTAGCATATTATCGAGAAAGTTTACGAAAATAACTGAAAATACTTGCTTGCAGCTCCCTCGTGTGCAAATACTTTTAAAGACTGTTCAGAGGAGCCAACAAAAGCATTCTGGATTTCCTGGTAATCCAGTGGCTACACTTGGATTAGAAACCCCTGACGAACATGGTAAACTTGATAGTGGCGAACAGTTTCTAAGGTATGATTACGGCCTCGAGGATTATCAAAGAATTCTAATATTTGCAACAGAAAGAGCTCATGAAGATATAGAATCATATTGGGATTGGGCACGTGATGAGACATTTAAAATTGCGCCAGAACATTGGTATCAACTATTTTGCATTCCTATACAAGTTAATTGGAGCAGTTTCCCACGGGTCTTTGCATTACTGCTGATTAAAACCTGGCAGACATATGAATCAGTTTTCAAGCCACTGAAAATTATGCAACCTAATGCAGATCTAATTGATCTTACGGCAGATTTTGAAGTTGTGATTCATAAGTTATTTAATTCATCATTCCCTAATTCATCTATCGTTGCTTGTTTATTTCATTTGGGGCAGTCCATATTTAGATAAACTGTTGATCTAAGTCTCAAAGAAAAATATAACCCTCTGAATTCTGTCTTAAAGTAAGGTGTGTTTAACCATTCGCATTTCTCCCTACTGAAGATGCTGAAGATGCCTACGAGGAATTGATAGACAATGACGAAATACCTTCAGAATTATTTGCTTACTTTGATGTGACTTACATGGGAATCGTAAGAGGGCATAGCACGAGATGAAGGAGAGATATACCTATTTTCCCATGAGATGTATGGAATGTTAATGAGCGCACCCTTCATGATTTACCCAGAAAAAACAATGCGGCAGAGGGGTTTCATTCTGCTATAAAACGTTCAGCAAGTAGAATATATTTGAACATTTGGAAATTTATCAAAACCTTTAAGGAAGAAGCAGTATTTATTCAAGGTAAAATAACTCAAACACTTC
Source organism: Palaemon carinicauda (assembly GCF_036898095.1). Classification (NCBI taxonomy): domain Eukaryota; kingdom Metazoa; phylum Arthropoda; class Malacostraca; order Decapoda; family Palaemonidae; genus Palaemon; species Palaemon carinicauda. Next base: position 78,968,707 of record NC_090737.1, on the reverse strand, counting down.
GAGGAGATCCGTCAAATTCTTGTTCATGATATCAAAAAAAATCACCGAACGTCTCAAAAGATTAGTAACTGGATATGAATCACCGAGAAAACAGTTTTTTAAGAATGTGGCATATAATTTGCACCAATTTTAAACAATCAATCTGATTAATTTTTTTTTTTATTCATTCATTATTTTACATGTGTCTTACTATTAAAATTATCAACTTCCATCTACTTTTTTTTTATGCTTCAGATGTTATTTATTACATTTGAAAGAATCAGCTACGCTAGAAAGTTGTTATCCCGCAAAGAGGAGCTATGTTTTGTTGAGCAGTTTCCCTACAATTCTAAATTGTCAAACACTACCATCCAATTTTCCTTCAATAACTAGTTATTTTCACTCCTATACTTTGGAATATGTCAATTAATTATTATAAAAAAAAACGAGAGAGAAAGAGGTCCTTACAATGTTAATTTTCTGTTGGGGAAGTTATGGATTGGCTAAGGTTTTTCTTTTTTCTTTAATGGATTGAAATTATTTAAAATTGGACCAAATGTCGTTAGACCAAATGTCGTTGGACCGAAAGTCCATTGGACAAAAAGACATTGGACAAAAAAAACCTGAACGAATTGTCGTCGGAGAAAGTAACATCGGACAAAAAGTCGATGTACAAATCTTAGCATCCTTAGTAATGCCGTGCCAAAAGTACTTCATCTTCAGTAGTTGTGCAGTAAATCGGCGCAAAGGATGTGAAAGGCCATGAAATATATCCAACACCAATCATCCCATAGGAGCAAATATCTATGTTCGTAGTCTGCCAATACTGATATCACACAGGAGAGTGACGTTGGAATCGTCAAGAGCGACGTCTTCTCAACAGAGGGATATGCAGGATGTCCTACATGCTTGGTACTCTTGATCTTTTTATTTGGCTTCTGCCAAGGTATTGTAGTCTGATCCGAGATGAATGGCAGCCAATATGTTTCTTGATAGGGTATCGGCAATGGGATTAATTTTCCCACGGATGTGTTGAAGAGCGCAAATCTGTTCAGCCACAGAGGAGAGATGTTGGTGTTGATGGGCCGACCAGGCATCGGACTGTTGAGTGAAAGTGTTCACCAGAGGCATGAGGTCTGTGCAAATGACGAAGGACGTACCTTGTAAAACATGGAAAAAGTGATGGACAGGCAAATACACTGTCAGCAATTCCCGGTAGAAGGTAGAGTAGCTGACTCCACCTTGGACAGTTTTCTACTGAAGAAGACTAGGGCAAGGCGAGGCTAGCCATTGACCACCTGATCAAGTACTGCACCAATAGCAGCGTCGTGCAGGTTGCACGGGAAAAGGGAGAGCAGCAGCAGATGATAAGGGATTTATTGAATTACAGAAGGCCGCTTCTTGAAAGGGACCACGAATCAGGTCCTTTGGCTTGCCCTTAATGAAGGCCTAGCACAGAGAATATGTGGCAGCAATGGCTGGAAGGAAATATTTATTTGAAGGCCGAGGGGGTGCAGAAGTTCTGAATGGCGGCTACCCTCTCAGGGAGGGATTGGACTTCTATAGGAGTAATGTGGTGCCGTAAGAATGATACTTTGTTGGCCCCAAAGGGACACTTGTTGTGTCAGACTACAAGGCCACTTTGTTGAAGGCGGTCAAGCATGATGCACAGATGATGGAGGTGTTCCTCTTTAGAGGTAGAGAATTCAAGTATGTTGTCCACATACCATACACAGAAGGGGAGGTGTCCGAATTTGCCATCCATTATTTGTTGAAAATTGGTCCAGCATTACATGGCCAAAAAACGAGTAACTGAAGGTGTATATGAAGTGGGTGGTGATAACAGTCTTAGGATTGTAGGGGATCACGTTGGCGATGTTTGGCAGGGGGTAGTGATCTGGTTCTGTCTGCATGTTCAGAAGCCGGTAATACCCAAAGGGGCGCAGGGATCCAGCTTTCTTCAGGACAATGTGCAAGGGCAATGGCCTTAGGCCGTAGCCTTATCGGTATAGCACCATTTATTCCATTTTGGCTTGCTTTTGTTAAGTGGCTGCCAAACGATCTGGTGCTAGTTTCCGAAGACTGGTGAACACTGGAGGCCCCGTCATCTTGATATGGTGATAATTAACATATTTGCCGGGGATCGTGGGCATTTTGTGAAGTTCTGGAAGGAAGACTATTGGCACAACATTAGGAGGTTGGCATAGGCTACCATGGGTGCACCGATACGTAAAGCGAGGTCAAGGGGGTACTGTTTGAAGAGGTATTGACGAGTAAGAGTCTGTGTTAGCTATCTGTTGGTAAGTAGTATGCACCAGGAGGTGGGAAGGGGAGAGGAGATCCAAACTGAGGATTGGCAATATGATGTCATCAACGAGATATTTTCATTGATATTAGACATTTCCTAACGATAAATTGAGGGTCTTGTACCCATGTGTGAGGATTGAAGATCCATTGGAAGCTACCAGGCAAACATCAGCAGCCTTAGAAATAATATGCTGTGTCCTGGAGAGTGGCCTTAGTAGAAGAAACTGGCAAGCAACAATGTCTGTCGAAAACAATATGCACTTATATACAACATATAGAAATAGAAGATTACTGATATGGGAGGTCACCCTAACATGCAATGGCCTACTTAGAAGTTTTGGGCCACTGACAAGTTTTGCGGCCATTGTCTGTCAGTGAGTGGCTGGAGAAGTCATTACTTAAGGCATGAGCGAGGGGTTGTGTTTGTGGGTGCTGGGCAGCTTTGTTGGAACAACATCACGTCACTGGGTTGTTGTCTGTGTCCTACTGCATTCTGTTCTCTTATATTCACGTCAGCTTTATCGATGTTGAATTTTTATCCCCTTCATCAGGAGTGGATGTGTTGATGGATCTCTTAAAGGTAGTGAATTGGCTATTCATAAGGGAATCAACTATATTCATCAGGTCTTCCAAAGGCAAAGTATCATCATTAAGGGCATGTAATAGTTTCACCTCCTGTTTACGACAGGTTGCAGGCGAGTGATACTTGTCATTTCCCTGAAGGGTGAGTGAAGTATTTTGGCTCCCCAACAGTTGTGGAGTGACCGAAAAAACTTGGTATTGCGGAAAGCTGGGGATGACAAGTAATGTTTCAAAGGCTTTGTACACTATTGCAGTGTCCCTTGTTCACATAGACAGTCTGAGATATCCATTAAAGTGCCCTCAGGGATCTTTGAGAACATAGCCTGCTTCCGTGCTTGTGCAAGTCACGTCCATGATGCAAAACTGGACTTCAGCACACTAAAAGCAGATGAATTCCCCTAAGGGGGAAGGGCAGTAGTTTCATGGGTGTGGAGTTGAGAAAATAGTCAGGGGCAAAGGGCTGTATCATCAAACGGTAAGACATAGCAATGACTAGGAAGGCAGGAGAGAGCTGGTCCTTCAGCAGTCACCAATTGTGCGATTAGGCTGATATGTTATAAAAGAGACCCGAGAGAAATGTAATTAAACTACATTAAAGAGACAGTGAGCTTTTAAACAAGTATTTGTGAGGAAAAACTTCACAAAAATTCAAACTGGCTAATGTTTGAAAAAGTCAATCTTAGACACGGTCTGTTAGCATTGTTAGGGAGAGTGAGATATACCAAAAAAAATAGAAATAGAGTTACAAGGTATATAAGCTTGTGTGAAACTTGTGCCATATATTCCATTCTAATTCTAATGTATTAACTCTGGCTGCTTATTGTGAAACCTACTTGAGGACCTGACACATGTGTAGAACGACATTTTTCAAGATCCTAGAGTTTTTTGATTTTCTTGAGAATTAGAGGTACGAGGAGTCAAGGAGTCAATTGTGTATTGCTCGAGGTTGGTTGCATCAATCTGAGTTCCAGATATTCCCCAGATTACAGCACCTCAATATTTTGTCGGTCACCAGGTGGGTACCATGTTACTGAACAATGTACTAATCTTAATATTGCCTATAGTGTATATATCTAAAAGTGATATTCAAAAAAGTCAATGAAATTTCCAGCAAACATTGGTGATGCTATGGAGTGATGTCGTTATCCTGTGGTTGTGTGGCCAATTCTGATTCATATAGTTTGAGGGAGCTATATTGAGTGAGTTAGTGAGCTATTAGAAAAATACCTCATATCAAATAGCCCTTTTTGAAAAATTATTATTTCTATTAATGACACTTTTTAATTGCTTATATTCACTATTTTTTAGATTATTTTGTATTATAGAGTGGCAAAACCGAAGATATTTTAATTGTCATTTGGTTTATAGTGGACATTTTCAAAGTACTGTTTTATTTTTCTTAAAAATAAATTGGTCTTTTCCAACCCCATCACAGATTTGGTATTCTTTGGCCTAGGATATTGAAAATTGGCATGGATGCTCCATATTATCTACATCATCATCAATATCATCATAAGAATTCAGGATAAGTTTACATAATTTTATAAGCTATTTTGTTAATGTATGTATCATTACCAATTATTTTTTAAATATTTATATTAAATAATGAATATCATTCTTTTCTTCTTTACAACTAACATAATATTGAGGAATGATTAGTGATTGAAGGACAAATTTCCGTTTATTTTATATCTTCAATAATAAGAGATTTATTTGATTCGAGAATTGAGGTCACCGTGCAGGGCCCTCACATACCTAGCTGCCGCCCCAGGGAAAAGTTCCTAGTGACGCCCCCCCCCCCCACCCCCGCTCTGACTCCTACATTCAGCCCCAACCCACCAGTTCCAATTCCAACCCCCTTTTAAATCACTTTGCTGCCCATGGCCCTTAATATAGAAACCTAACTTTACTGTAAGACCTATTTACAGGATATCGAAATATATAATAACAGATTAATTACACCGGTGAAAAAGTATTTTATATTAAGTGACTTACAAAATAACAAAGTAAATAGCTCTCTTTTGCTTCATAAACAGACATTAACAGCAATGAAGACTTTCAAGTAAAAGAAAATAGATTGATTTCAAAACAAATTTCCATCAGCAGTACAAAAACATTCAACCATAACATAAGTTTCATTATCAAACATTCACAAGATTTATTTACATATCAGAATTAGGAAGAAAATAAATACATATATACTTTTCAGTATTTTGTAGAAAATTGAATATACAGTACTACAGATCTATATATATATATAAATATATATATATATATATATATATATATATATATATATATATATATATATATATATATATATATATATATATATATATAAATATATATATATATATATATATATATATATATATATATATATATATTTATATATATATATATATATATATATATATATATATATATATATATATATATATATATATATATATATATATATATATATATATACACACACACATATATATATATATATATATATATATATATATATATATATATATATATATATATATATATATATATATATAGGTAAGGTTTCTTTAATTTTGTATGACTCTTTTGAAATTTTAAGTGTGATTCTCGACAGCAAATTTACGTTTGAGAAACACATTAGGTCTGTGTCTTCTTCAACTGCACAAAAATTTTGGCTTATTGAGAAAGTCTTACAAGATTTTCGGTGATCAATCTATTCTGTAGAAGTGTTTTTAATTTTTTCATTCTACCTTATTTCGAGTACTGTCCTCCTGTTTCGTCTTCAGCTGATGATTCTCATCTTCATTTGTTGGTCAGAAACTTACGGTGTATTAAATTTCTTACTCCTGATCTAGATACTAATCTTTGGCACCGTCGTTCAATTAGTTCATTATGCATGTTGCATAAGATTTTTCATATAAATATATGTATATTATATAAATATATATATATATATATATATATATATATATATATTATATATATATATATATATATATATATATATTTAAATATATATTTATATATATAAATATATATATATATATATATATATATATATATATATATATATATATATATATATATATATATATATATATATATATATATATATATATATATACATATATATATGTATATATATATATATATATATATATATATATATATATATATATATATATATATATATATATATATATATATATTTATATATATATATACATATATATATATTACACACACCAGGTTAGGCTACAGTTTTTTCAATATTTAACAAATTAATTTTCTTGCTTTACTTATGATAAATTCATGAATTACATTTTCAAAATTCATTGCCATCAGTGTTTCAGACTCAATGCTAAGGAGTGCCAATTTATAAATGTCCTCCTGGCTCATAGTATTTATCAGGTATGTCCTAATGAGCTTTAATTTGCAGAAGGATCTTTCACATGAAGCAACTGATACCCTTACAGTCAATAATAACCTAAGTGCCACTTGGAGGTTAACGAATCCTTCACCATATTTCCTGATAAAACTAAGGAGTTCTGTGGCTGATTCTATGTTCCTGTTCCCTACCAATAACTACATTTTGTAACTCTTAGCCTAGTTCTGATGCTTTCAGGTCTTCGTCATATTTTTGCTCCATGCCTCTGCACACTGCATGAACTTCTTCGTTCTTGCCAAATAATTCTATAGGGCGCAGGAAATGTAAAAGAATTTGGAAAATAAAACGAAGATATTTAGAAGCAACCATTTTTAAGTGGTTGATTTTCATTGTCAGGATGGTCTATTGCTCCCCCCTCACAAAAAAAAAAAAAAAAAAAAAAAAAAAAAAAAAAAAAAAAAAAAAAAAACGGGGAAATATTTTCATTTCTGTTGGTTTTAATGACTTAATTGCAAAAATCATAATTTGCGGTAAAAAATTTAAGAACTTTCAAACTTTACCCGCTAATTATTATTATTTCAATTTTGTGGGGCGGCAAGTCCAGGCTATTTTTGCCACCCCTAAAAAAGTGCCGCCCCAGGGCATTTGCCTCCCACTGCCCTCTTCCATATGAGGGCCCTGTCAACGTGTGGGTACAAGATTACCGACAGCAAACAACATATTTAACGTTTCTAAAGTAGTTTAACCTTGTCAAATTTAATATTTTTTTTTTACAAAGAATCATGATTATCGTATATTCACCATTGCGCCTTCTAGGTAAGTATGTAAGATATTTATGAGGTCAATAACCATGAGGCCATATTATTAGCGAAAAGTTTCTTTCACATTTTAAAGCATCAACTACTTATATCATTGGATTAATAATTGAGATATATCACATATTATAAGCAATCTTTTCAATTGAAGGGTTGTAACTTTCATGTTAGAATTTTGGTTAAGAAATTGATAGTTCTAAATCAATGTGATATTCATTGGCTGTAAGTTCTTGAGAACCTGTACTTACCGAAAGGATCATATTTTTATGTCTTCATAGAAGCTGATTAATATGAAGGCTTGAATAGAATCGTAGCCTTCTCTGAGAGATCTATTTTTATATTTCATTATCAAATGCTGATAATTAGAAAATATATTGATTATTACTCAATTTTTCGTAGGAAAATAGTAAACAAAATATTATAATAAAAACAGTCCAGCACGGCCTTAAGTTCTTTGCTAACTACGCCTCATTGAATAGGAAGGTCACAGATCTTTAAGTGCCGTAGTTATGTAACTGAAATGTATAGTTGTTGAGAGATATAACATTTGGTGATTTTTTTTTTCACTCGTGTTACATAACATTTTTTTGCGGGTAATACTTTAGGGCATTGTAACATTCTTCTTGAATAGAAATAAACGGGCATACAACTGCAGAGAGAGAGAGAGAGAGAGAGAGAGAGAGAGAGAGAGAGAGAGAGAGAGAGAGAGAGAGAGAGAGTAATTTTCATGTCCTTAGGTATAAAGAGATTAAATTATATACTAAAAATACAAAAAATAATGTGCAAAACGTAAATTATTTACTTTTGGTTTTTGCGGTAAAGATGAAGGATTTTTTAAACTGATATTACTGGTCTTTAAATATATTTTCCCTATACATCGAACAAATATTTTTGTTTGGTATGATGACGTGTATGCTAGTCCTGTGTATTCAGAGTCGATTATTGAAAATCAATGGCCTGATCCCGAGTAAACCATTAATCTTGATATATTTTTCGAGCCTCGAAACTCTTTTGGTCACCTTATCATCCATCAATCACGTGATAGGGAAGGAGTAAGGAATTATTCTAACGCTATCCTCATATCTATAATTTCTTAGTGGTTTATGAGGGTAATTTGTTTTATTATTTAAATAAGGAATTATTCTAATACTATCCTAATATCGATATTTTCTTGGTGGTTTTTAAGGGTATTTTTTTTTTTTTTATTTATATAGGTCATAATGAGGTTATTAATTTCAGTCTCTTTATTTCATTTTTAGGTAGTGGTATGTGTTACTTCTCTCCAACTAGATATCAGCTCTCTTTCTCTCTCTCTCTCTCTCTCTCTCTCTCTCTCTCTCTCTCTCTCTCTCTCTCTCTGTCTTTTCTTCTTCTCCTTCTTTGGAAGTCTACTATGCGTGTAATTGAACTTAAACCGGTTTAAAAAGTTCTGGCGAAATATTATTCTTTTGTTGTTATTATTTTCTTTCTGTATTTATTACCATGCTTATGTGAGCATGCTTCATGGATAATGTATATAACGTGAAGTGTTAGATTCTATATAACTTTCTTCAAAGAACTGAAGTTGGAGTAAATCTTTGATTTATTAGACGCATGCTTCGTTCAGTGAAATATACGAACAAAAATGATCCTTACAAATTAAGAATTGATATTAAAAGGAATTGGTCGAAAATTATTAACTGAAGTTATCTAAATTTTTTTTTTTTTATGAAAGAGTGAATGGGTAAGGAATAAAGTATTCATACTACTATCTAAAAAGGACAAAT
>NC_090737.1:78947373-78949873 GCF_036898095.1 Palaemon carinicauda | reverse complement strand
TATATATATATATATATGTGTGTGTGTGTGTGTGTGTGTGTGTGTGTGTGTGTATTTATACATACATATATATATATATATATATATATATATATATATATATATATATATATATATATATATATATATATTATATATATATATATATATATATATATATATATACGTGTGTTTCTGTGTGTGTGCGTGTGGCAACTGGTACTCTGGCATAACTTGTGTAGTTGATCTTTTAAAATTAGTCAAACGAGCATATAACTTCGATATAGAATGTTTTTCTCACGCCAACTAGAGATCTATTTATATTTCATGTAATCATAATAGTTTTTAATATAGCTCTATAAAAGTAATTCACAACCACATTAGGGCAATGGTCATGCACTCGGTAGTTCCTGCTACCATTAAATGGTGAAAACTCTACATAATTTCTTGAGAGGCGCATATGCTTCTACGGGGAAAAGCTATTTTTTTTTTTCATTTTTCTTAATAAATAATTATTGAACTAACACTGACCCTTCACTAGTGAAATGCCTTCGGTGGTTCTACAGTTAAATACTCATACTTAATTTTAGATAAAAAAGGATGATAATAATAGGAATAAAATATACTAACTGGCAACCCTACAAAACTCTCTAGCGTACTACATACGATAAATTTTGCAGTTTTTTGCATCAGAATTGTCACCGACTGTACATGCCCGGTATATATATACTTTTTTTTTGTGGGGGGGGGGGTCTCTGTCTCTGATATAAGGAAACTTTTGGCTGGTGAAAATGATTAGACTAAAATGATTTTCAAGATAATCTCTGAATAATGAAAATGTTATTTTTTTTTTCATTTTCCATGGGCTATTATTATTATTATTATTATTATTATTATTATTATTATTATTATTATTATTATTTTTTTTTTTTTTTTATCATTATTATTATTATTATTATTACAACAATTGTTAGATAAGCAGGGTGCTATAAGACACGCTACCCCCCAAAAAAGAAAAAATGATAGTGATGTTTTTAGGTATTCATGAATGCTTTTTATTGGTTTGCTGCGTTCATGATTATGTAAAGAGGTTTCAATTATATATCAAGTCATTTTTAATATCTCTCGTGAATGAGGATATTGTAAGCAAAATCTATTCATTCTATAGATTATGATATCCTTTAAAGATTCTCCTATGCACACTTAAAAAAAGAAAAGTGATTTTTAAGTCTACAATGCAATCTAAACATAAACTTAAAATGTTTTAATTTTCAATCTAATCTTTATAGAATCGAAAGTGATCGCAATATACATAGAAGAACGTCACAAAATATTTTAGAACATAAATTTCATTTATTACTTAAGTCGTTCTTCAACTTTCGTTCTTATTATAACTACTATTCTCTATATTGTATTATACTAGATTTTTTATTTTTTTTCTCAAATGTGGTTTTATGAAGGTGAATAATTCAAGCTATTAAATAAGGAGAGTTCATCTTGTGATGGTTTTGAAATAATATCCCAAGAATATTTTCAAACAATGAAAAAATAATGCAATGTTTATCTTTTCATAAACTTTAAGACATATATAAAAAAAAGTTATATGTCCATTAAGTCTAGAATGTGCTGAATATTTTAAATAAAGCTAGGAATCAACTATTTGTCCCAGTTATTTTCTTGGTTATGATTTATCCTATTCATATATACCATAAGAAGTTTGATTTTTTTGTATTATTCATCGTTTCATTCATGATAAGATTTTTAATATTTTCATTACACAAAATATATCAAGAGAAAACGAAGAAGCACCAGATAAAGGTTTAATTCATTCAGGGGCTCGACTTAAAGCCTTTACAGTGCAGGATCTCGTTAGGCAATGGAATGGTAATCAGGTAATGGATGTTGGGTCAGGGGTTTGTTCTCCTTTAAAACCCCAGAGATCTGTTAAACTAATTGTCCAAAGGTATAAAAAAGTTATGCTTCCCATATACAAAATTCTTGATTACAATATATTGAAAATATCGTTGAACTTGTCAAAAAGGATAATAGTTTTTAAGAAAATGTAGTGTTGATGCCTGCAACGTTCAGCTATGATAAAACGTAGATCATATAAGATCTACCTTAATCAATTTAACATTGAATATAGCAAAACAGTAACACTGAGAAAAATTAACAATATTCACAACATTCATCCCTTATTGATAATAATTTACACAAATTCGTAAAGTAATGCTGGCCTGATCTTATAAGTTTTTATGATGAGACAATACTCAGCGCCGAATTTTGAAAGACTTTCCAGAACAGAGTTTCTGATGATATCCAATATTCCAAGATTCCCCAGTTTTTTTCTCATCATCAGCGTTGTAAAAAATGGAAGTAAAAATGTACAACGTCACAGCAGGTGTCACAGAAATACCTCCTAAAATTAATTCATGGTGGATGAAGCAAATCTCCCATTAAATAACAATGCAAATTCATTTCATACACTAGTGACTAGCGAATAGTTATCGGTTGTTAAATG
>NC_090737.1:78934873-78942373 GCF_036898095.1 Palaemon carinicauda | reverse complement strand
GTCACAGAGGAGAATGGCATTGGAGTCGACGTCAGAGACGTCCTCCTAACGAAGGCCTATACAGGATGTCCCATATGTTTCGTACTCTGGATCTTTTCGTTAGGCTTCTGCCAAGGCATTGCTTTTTTACAGGCATCAGCAATGGGATTCATTTTCCCAAGAACGTGATGAAAGGTACAATTGTATTCAGCCACTGCTAATATATGTCCAACTGTCAAGTGAAGGCGTGCAGCTGAGGTATGCGGTCCGTGCGAACAACGAAGGGCGGACCTTCCAAGAGGTGCCAAAAATGACGGTCAGCCTAGTGCACCACCAGAAATTTGCGATCGAAGGTAGAGTAGCTGGATTCCCCCTTGGACAGTTTTCTACTGAAGAAAGATGGTGGGTTGGGCCAGCCATTGACCACCTGGTTGAGGACTGCCCCAATAACAATGTTGCTGGCATCAGTGGAGAGAAAGAGAGGTGCATGTTGCATAAGGAAAGTGGGAGCAGCAGCGGTTGATAGGGTATTCTCTGCGTTGCAGAAGGCCGGTTCTTTGAAGGGGAAAAAACTTCAGGTCTCTTGGCTTACCCTTGAGGGAAGCATAGAGAGAGCAAGAGTGGAGGCGATGGCTGGCAGTTAACGTTGATAATATGTTGATCAAGATCAAAAATTCTTAAAAGTGCTTTGAGTGTTGAAGGCATGTGGAAGTTCTGAACGGATGCTACCCTCTCAAGGAGGGGGTTGTCTTCTTCAGGAGTGATGTGGTGCCCTGAGAAGGATATGTTGTTCTCGGTAAATTTACACTTGTCGTACTGGACTACATGGTCGTTCTGTTGTACGCAACCGAGCCCTATGTAGAAATGATGGAGGTTTTCCTCTATGGAGGAAGAGAACACAAGTATGTTGTCTACATACATACATGGAAGGGGAGGTCCCCTTAAATGCCGTCCATGAGACGTTGTAAAGGAGTCTCAGCATTATAAAGGACGAAACAGGAGTAATTGAAGTTGAATGTACCAAAGGAGGTGATGATTGCGGTCTTGGGAATGTCTCCTGGGTTCATGGACACCTGATAATATCTCCTCAGGAGGTCGAGCAGGGAGAAAATCTCCGCTTTGTGAAAGTATCACGTCACAACGGCAATGTTTGGTAGGGGGTAAGGATCCACTTCTGTCTGCATGTTCAGGCACCTTTAATCCACACATGGATGTAGAGAGCCTTCTTTCTTCTTGACAATGTGTAAGGGTGACGACCATGGGCTTGAGGCCTTTTGCCAAAGGCTCTTTTCTTCCATTTACGCGAATATTTGTTTAGTTGCTGCCAAACGATCAGGTGCCAGGCGTCTGAATCTAGTGAACACTCGAGGGCCTGTTACCTTGATATTGTGATGGATACCATATTTTGCAGGAACAGTGGACGTTTGACGAGGTTCTGGATGGAAAACCTCCGGGTGTGATGTAAGGATGTGGGTGTAGGCATCATTGGGTGTGCTGATGAGAATGAGGTCAGAGGGAGCAGGTTGGAGAGGCACTGATGGACGGTGGACGTGTAATTAGAAATACGCACCGAGTATCGGCAATGTGACTTCAACAATGAGAAAATTCTAAATATATTTGGTGTTTCCAAAAGATAATATGTATGTTTCATTACCATGAGTAGGTATGACAGATTTCTTGGCAGCTACCAGCCGGTTATCACCAGATTTTACAGACTACGTCTTGTCCTGGAGAGTGGTCTTGGTAGCAGAGAATAGCAAGCACTAATGTCTACCAAAAATCCCAAGCCCGTTAACTGCGTCATTTAAAAAGAAAAGATTAGTGACAGAGGAGGTCACCGCCACAAGCGATGGCCTACTTACACGTTTCTTTGGCCACTGACGACCATTCGCACATTTCTTTGCAATAGCCCCGAATTGGAAGCAGAAGTATTGTAACTGCGGCTAAGGGGCATCCATAAGTGGCTGAAGAGGTTGGTGCTTCAGGCTTAAGCGAGGGGTGGTATAAGTGGGTGGTGGGCAACTTTGACGCCGCTCTGTCACGTCACAGGGTGGGCATCTGTGTCCTACCATATTCACCTCAACTGTTGAATAGTTTTACACTTCGTCAAGAGGGGAGGCGTTGATGTAGGCCTGGAAGGTGGTGAAGTGGCTGCCCATAAGGATGTCGATTTTGGTCATCAGGTCCTTCATCTGCAAAATATCGACATTGATGTTGGTAACACGTATAGGTTCAGGTAGGCACCATACATAAAGTGTACGAAGGAGATTCACTTCACAAGTAGAGCTATCAGCGGCACGCTGCAGGCGAGCAATACTGGTCATTTCACTGAAGGCAACCAAAGTCTTTTGGTCATGCAATGGTTGCTGAGAGCTGAAAAACTTTTGCTTTGCAGGTGGCTGGTAAAGGAGAGTACTGTTCCAGGAGGTATGATTTGAGGTCTTCATACGTTATTGAGTTGTTCCCTTGTTTGCACAGCCAATTAGAGATTTCCGGGAAAGTGTCCCTAGGGATAGCCACGAAAAAAAAAATCCTCTTTGGTGCTTGACCAAGTCACGCCCTTTATTCGAAACTGGACTTCACCATGCGGGAACAAGGTTAACACTTCTCTGCTGGCGAGGGACGGTAGTTTTAGGGGCGTGACATTGATAGCAGATTCAGTATTTGAGGGTGCATCATCAAACAATAAGGCACAGCAGTGAGGAGAAAAGCAGGAGGGTGCTGAACACTGGTGGTCACCAATGTGACAGCGAGGTGTTAGGTTGTAACCGAGAGACTTTCGTGAATGCAACTAAATTCTAATTGGTCAGAGCTTGAGTATTTATTCAACCTGTTCCAGTCAAGATTGGAACAAAAATCCAAGCACAATCTTGCAATAAAATACAGGAAAGAATAATTTATCAGTGATAGGGGAGACTAATAAAAACAATATACAAAAAATAAGAAATATCGTTATAGTGTACAAACATGTGTGATACAAGACCAATACAAGAGCAATAAAGTAAGGATCTCCCTGAACGTCCAGAAAGAGAGAGAGAGAGAGAGAGAGAGAGAGAGAGAGAGAGAGAGAGAGAGAGAGAGAGAGAGAGAGAGAGAGAGAGAGAGGATCATAGACAAGAATTTACTTATGGCTCACTTGTATATCAAATCATTTCTAGTTTTAATGAGATTTTGCTGATGCATTCTAGAAAGATAATTCATCCAATCTTTATTTTTTTTTAAACAGTAAATTGTAATTCAAATTTATGACATAGTTAAAAGAAAAGATGGAAAGCCATTAGAAAGTCATTGTATAGATTTATTATGCTTATCATTTATATAAATCAAAGTAGTAGTAAATATCAAACAAGGGTTCACACACACACACATATATATATATACATATATATATATATATATATATATATATATATATATATATATATATATATATATATATATATATATATAGATATATATATATATATATATATATATATCTATATATATATATATATATATATATATATATATATATATATATATAGATATATATATATATATATATATATATATATATATATATATATATATATATATATAGATATATATATATATATATATATATATATATATATATATATATATATATATATCTATATATATATATATATATATATATATATATATATATATATATATATATATATATATATATATATATATATATATATATATATATATATCTATATATATATATATATATATATATATATATATATATATATATATATATATATATATATATATATATATATATATATATATGTGTGTGTGTGTGTGTGTGTGTGTGTGTGTGTGATCAAAATTGAGACTAATTAGTAAGCATTACAAAATCTGGAATCAAAAGGTTTTGGGGAATATATGTTAGTCTAAATTTTAAACGCCTCAGTAATAGAATACTCTGCCCAACCCAGATCCCGATCTCCGGAAAAAAAAATAAGGATATACTAGTTACGTCAATAGTGAGAATATATACAATTGATTCCAGTTAATAATAATATTATGGACATAAACTCTGCATTTAAGCAATGTACAACAGAAGATAGATGTTACCTTCCTGAGTGGAGATACCTAAACGTCGTTAAATGATTTGCGTCCCACCATTATCAGCAAGCTTTATTAGTCATGTCCATCCATCGTACACTGATTGTTTTTAAACGACCAGACGGAAATCTCCCATCATTATCAAGTAGCACTGGCCAACGTCGTGATTAAACTAGCTAATTCTCAGAATTGGCTTTTCAGAGATGTATTTCCTACAGTAGGCTGGAAACCGCTGCATTTGTTGTTCTAGATATTAATTCACGGATGAGATATTTTTCAATAACTCACTCATTACAACTGGATAATGTAAAACGTATCTCACTAAAATCAGTTAGAACTGTATAAAACTAACAACACGAGAAAGCTGCCTCAGGCCTTACAGATGAATATGAGTCAGTCACAGTATGCACATATTCCCCCGTTTTTCTTATCAGTAGTATTTGGATAAAGTTTGTGGTTTGAAATCATAGAAATTTTAAATGAAAACCAAAATATATTATAAAAGTGTTCTTTGCAATTAAGATAACTTAATATCCTCTTGTTTATCAGATGCGTTCTGATCTCTAAAGTTTCCTGTCTCAGGTTTTTTTAATAAAATCAGAAGCAATAAAAAATAATCGGCCCTGCTACTGTTTCTCACATATAGCAAGAAAAAGGTGCAATTTTATTGTCACATAGAATGTCAAAGTATCTTTGAATAATTTTTTTTTCTATCAACGTTTTAAAAAGAAAGAACAGTTGATTTTGGTACGCATCACCATAAATGCCACCTAGATGAATAGACTATAACGCAAAAATATCCTTTATCGTATTTTTATCTTTGTGATTTTTTTTCTAGAAATATGTCTACCATCTAACACTTAACGAATGCTAGCTTTCCAGAAGGATGAGATACATCTTTTCTGCCATAGTATTAAAGGTTAAGCATGCATAATTGTCATCAGTGAATTCATCTAATTGACTACAAGAGTGTACAAGCATGTGTGATCCAAGATCATTACAGGAACAATAAAGTAAGGATCTTCCTGAACGTCCAGGAGAGAGATATTTCCCTTTTTAACTTTGGCACTATTTACACAGTACATGTTATTGAGCCTGTATGAGGAGAAGAACACGAAAATAAGCTTGCTCCTAAAATCCGCAGGTGTCTTCGGACACTCTTCATTTTCTGGGGAACGGAAATCTTTTTCAGTGTTATAAAATATTTCAAAATGGACGCTGGCGTATATACTTTTCCTTCAATTCTATTTTGTATTTCTTTGCCGGCCACACTTTTGATATCCAAGCTAGAAACAAGGAAGTCGACTAAAAAAATTGAAACAAAAAAGGACAGTAAACTAAATAAATTTTTTCAACCAGGTATAGAATATGAGAGGTTATTCATACAATACTGGAAAGGTAGAATAAGCAAAATTGTAAATTGCAAATGAGATAGACGCGTATGCTGGTTTCATCTGTAATAGACAGTAAGAGATATGAATTTATATTTAAAAAACTATTAAACATATAACGTTATATGTAATAATGGACATTACTTCAAGTATTTGGGTTCACTAATTATAAGTGTATATACTCTGATCAGAGAAACTGTTTACATCATCAGAAGCAAGCTCTGACAGTTTCCTTCGTTTTCTTATTAACTCATCTGACCATCAGAGCTTGGTTCATATAAGGAACTAAATTCTCATGAGTGCTAATTTCCCATTTCGGGTGAGGTTGTCACTTCTTTTATCTGTGAAATGTATTTCCAATTACTGCTGCTCTTAGCATCACTGGTATTAGAACTCAAATTATTACTCGTATGCTACTGTAACGTGTCCTACAGTCTGGTGACATGACTAGTGGCATGAGTATCCACAACTATAGCAATTACATTCGTTATCTACAAATTTTTCCTCCATTGTCACTACATGCTGATATATAGACTACTGTGACTCTATATATTGTTTTTCTAATACTGATAAAAGAATGGGATCTAATCAAGTTTTATATGTTTCTTGTCGGGATCACTGGCGAAAATTTCAGTATATTATATATTCAAAATTTTCAGAAGAGTTTAATTATCTATCCAGTAATAACAACATAATGAGAGCTAACTATAATGTTTGTATTGGCTTATCTGCGTCAACATAATCTTCATAAGCCCATGTGAAGTATAAGTCTAATAGACCATTTGCACAGCTTATCGCTAATCAAAACCAATATAATACAATAAAAAATGTTTTTTCCCATTCATAAACCTGAAAATTTACCGAAGCATCAACATTTCATATTACTCTCCCTAAAATGATCTAAGGCGTACGTTTGATCGTCATTTGATTTGAGAGTACTTTGTGTTATGCAATAAAGATATTTTAATGTTTGGCATAAATGGCTGATATCTCCACATTGTTTTCTGAACTATTGGGTAACCTTTTGCTAACTTCTATCCTGTATAGAGGCATATATCAAATTAATCCTTGTTTCAGTTCCCTGAGTCAACTGATTATTAAACTAGTCCTGTAAATGGAACTATTATTCAAGAGCGTAGGAGCGTCTTTTTGGGTGGGGGCCTCATGTTTGAGAAGTCATTGGCGACGGGGGATCTGGGTGCCTTACCCAAATTGTTGTACGAGGAAACACACTTACAATCGATTTCCTGGCTTCTTAAAACTGATAGTAGCATCCACAAAATAGTATTTTCTCTACGATTTTTATGTGGCCAATTACAAATCGTACACAATGACTATCATATAATACTGGTAGGTCAACTTGAATAATTTGCCCAAAATACACTAACCATACCGATAAAGTTAGGGTCATTAGTTTTCTCTTGCAGTTGTGTTTTTAATTACGGTTTATAATATCTATGACTTATTTACCGTTTTAACTTTATCTTCAAATATTCACCGGAGTTTATATTTTGTATTTCGTTTAACTTCTTGTTATCTAATGTTTTGATTGATAATGTTGTTATTTGTCTTTGGTTTCAAACTATCATGATAAGGTATGAATATGAGAACCTCACAAACAGAACAGTACTTCATACAAATGATAATAATGCAAATGTGATAAACTAAATCAAAGTTTTCAAAATGCCTTTCAATCAGCAAATATATATATATATATATATATATATATATATATATATATATATATATATATATATATATATATATATATATATATATATATATAAAACTGTATATATAAAGAGAGAGAGAGAGAGAGAGAGAGAGAGAGAGAGAGAGAGAGAGAGAGAGAGAGAGAGAGAGAGAGAGAGAGAGAGAGAGTAGGTTGGCCAGGGCACTAGCCATACGTTGTGATACTACCGCTAGAGAGTTATGGACAGGCAGTAATAATTGGATCTTTCTCTCTGGATATGATTCCCTTTGCTTACGCACACACACTGAATACTCTGGCCTATTATTACATATTCTCCACTGTCCTCATACA
>NC_090737.1:78922373-78929873 GCF_036898095.1 Palaemon carinicauda | reverse complement strand
GCCAAGTCTTCTAGAGAATCAGATATAGATATAGCACGTTGATTAAGGCCGATAGTTCTCTTCACCCATGTTTGGATAAATCTAAGCTCATCCACATTTTTGAAGGTTCTTGAACATGACACAATAGCACTGTTACAATGCAAGAGACTCATAGTGCATTCACATGAGAATGAGTGGATGTTGTTTGATGGCGTGGTTATAATGAATTAACTTTCTGCGCAGGAGGTTAATATGCACAGTTGTAAGGAACTTTTTCTTTTATTCATCTTCATTATGTCTAGTAGATTTTATTGCTACTGTGTTACATAATCATGAGTATACTTTCCAGAGTTCAAATCATGGATATATTCATATATGATTTATAATTTAGTTGTGCCAAAAATTTTGTATTGTTGTGATTGATAAACTAAGGTTAATCAGATTATATTTTATGAAGGTACTACAGTACTTACAAGTCTGATATTTTTCCTGCATTTTCATATTGTGTGAGAGTGACTCCTAATAAAATGTAGTAATGGTGATATTGTACCTTAGAAAAGTTAGTGTTTGAGAGCCAATGAGTCTACCTTAGTGTTTGCATTATTCCCAACTATCTATCATGTGAATGTGTCAGATAATATTTTGAAGCTGCATAGTTACATGTATTAACAGGACATAGAATAAATTATATATATATATATGTATATATATATATATATATATATATATATATATATATATATATATATATATATATATATATATATATATATATATATATATATATATATATATATATATATATATTACTTAGAAATTGTACCCATTGATATAATCACGTACAGCAAAA
The DNA here is from genome assembly GCF_036898095.1 of Palaemon carinicauda. Taxonomy (NCBI): domain Eukaryota; kingdom Metazoa; phylum Arthropoda; class Malacostraca; order Decapoda; family Palaemonidae; genus Palaemon; species Palaemon carinicauda. The sequence continues at coordinate 78,929,044 of NC_090737.1, read as the reverse complement.
AATTTTAACGTCATTTTTCATTTTATTTTTCACAGGTAATCCAAAGAATATTCTGAAGTGTCAAATCAAAACTTATATTAATAAAAGGAACTAATTAAATTGGTGTTAATTACGTATTTATATCACCCGTGGTTTTTTGGCTCCCATCTTGGATTTGACCTATCAAAACATTAAAAAGAAAAATTTTAACTTTTTTCCACTTCTTTTAGGGACTAATAAACACCTAAAAAACTGGTTTCGTAAAATCTATCTGAAAATGGCTCAGAATTACATAAATCCATGTACTAATAGTGTTACCTCATCCTTATTCATTCCATAGATCTTTTGTTAGAAGACCTTAATAAGGCTCCAAGTTTCTGATGCATAAGTTGATACTGGTAGGTCAATTCGATTATATACTTTTTTTATTTGAGAAAGGGACTTTTTAACATTTTATAATCTCATTTTTTAACCAAATGCTCTCCATCCAATGCTTATCTTTCTTTTAATTTTAGTCTCGTATCCAACGGGAAACACTGACTGTCTGTCCTAAGTACGTACTGTATATCAATTAAGAATCTCTAAAGGTTCGTCCATAACTCTTAGTTGTTGTCTCTCTGCCTTTTCATTGAACATTATCTTAATTTTATTTATGTTAATTTTCAGTCCTTCATTTCTTCTTTGTGTATTGAAATGTTCTATTATCTTTTGTAATTAATCGCCTTATTCACTGAACCAATTATGCCATATACAAATATCGAGTTGTTAAGGTATTTCCTTATAATAAAGTCTTGTTTTTTTGTTTTTTTTTTCCCATATAAATTTCTAAATACTTCACGTGTAGTCTCACCCTATTGCAGGTAACACGTTTATCATTTACATCGTTCCTATAAATGGTTGCACTAAGTACTCTCTCTCTCTCTCTCTCTCTCTCTCTCTCTCTCTCTCTCTCTCTCTCTCTCTCTCTCTCTCTCTCTATATATATATATATATATATACTTATGCATCTATATATATATATATATATATATATATATATATATATATATACTTATGCATATATATATATATATATATATATATATATATATATATATATATATATATTTATATATATATATACATATGTATATAAATAATATAATATAAATACTTTATATATATATATATATATATATATATATATATATATATATATATATATATATATATATATATATATATATACATACATATACACTATATAGCATATAGAATTTGTACACAAACAAATGCACACATTCACACACACAGACATATGCATATATATATATATATATATATATATATATTATATATATATATATATATATATATATATATATATATATATATATATATATATATATTATAACCCTTAGGGTTATTATAAGAGTTCTTATTATAATTGTTGTCAGTGATAAATGTAACTCAGTGCTAAAGGTCAGCGGAAACAAACACTCAAGAAAACTTAACAATATTTAATACTTAACAATAACAAAATTTAGATCAACCTTGTTAAAACTACAAATAACATTATTTAATAACAAGGAAGGACAAATAACGGTCCTTTGAATCACACTGGATTCCCTAAAACTAAGAAGCTAAGTCCTATCAAAGACAAGAGAAATATCCATTATGAACTTGGATCCAACAATTTGGCTGGCCAGAACAAAAAATTATCCTAATACTAATTCCAAGAAAGAAGGAAGACGGAGTAAATAAAACAAGAAAAACCATCATAAATCCTACCTATCAACACAAAACTAATGTACACAAAAACCTTGTCTATAATAGACATACTGGAAGATATTATGCGGTCACGTCTTAAATATGACAATATATAAAAGACCAAATGATAAAAAGGATGTATATAGTTCTCCTCACTTCAGTGGATGAATCAGAAGAGACACAAAACTAGGGCCGTCATTCACTTGTCATAACAGCTATCAGGGCAGGTCCCGAACGCCAGGGCATAATCATAAAGGGCAAGCAATCCCAAACGAAAATCAGACACTATGTCTTACCTGGCGTCAGCCTCCCTACTGGCCACCTCACGAGCTTGCAAGCTCCCAAAACCACAGCAGCTGATTGGAGACGTAAGTGCACCAATTCCCTGGGAAGTCCTCCTCGTCAGGGAAAGGCAGAACTGGCTGGAGTCGCAGGTGACAAGAGCACCTGCAGACAACAGATCAATGCAAGGATCAAAAGCGTAATCCAAAGAATCATCCAAATAAGTTGCCAAACAATCGTCATCCAGAGTCCAAATCACTATGCTGCTCAAGGTATATTATCAGGGGAGTGCTCAAGCCCGAACTGAATTCTGTCCGAGCACCAACGTCCAGACATCAAGTCGCGTTCATAAACACTCGTATGTAAAAAAAAACAATCGTTAAAACGATAGTTCGATAATATAAACAACCGGGGAGGAGGCGCCTAACCACACTGAGAATTGTTAAATTAAGCACTTTACACTTAAACACTTAAATTTCAAAGATAACATAAACAAATACAAAACAAAGGCTATTCTGCCACAAAATGATTCTTAAAAACTAGTAATTAAACCTAGAAAAACAAGGCTGATCTAGACTTTCTAATAATATATATATAAACATATGCATATGTATTTATATATATATATATATATATATATATATATATATATATATATATATATATATATATATATATATATATATATATATATATACATTTATATATATATATATATATATATATATATATATATATATATATATATATATATATATATATATATATATATATACATATATATATATATATAGATAGATAGATAGATATATAGATAAAATAACCCACAATGTATGACAAATATAAGCTTATTTAGCTTTCGAAGGGACCATCTCCCTCCCTCTTCATATTCTGAAGATGAAGGGAGATGGTCCCTTCGAAAGCTAAATAAATTTCTATTTTTCATACATTGTGGGTTATTTTATTAATCATAAATACACGGAAAATTGTGTATTTTAATGTGTAAATATATATATATATATATATATATATATATATATATATATATATATATATATATATATATATATATATATATATATATATATATATATATATATGTGTATATATATATATATATATATATATATATATATATATATATATATATATATATATATATATATATAGTATTTATATATCAACTTTTGCTATGTTTTGTGCTTGCGTTGTCTTCCATCGAGTGAATGACCGGGATCTTAGAATCTATAATCAGATCACCTGATTCAACCAGTAGGTATTAATGAATACTTATAGAATGTAACCTACCATGAGTTCACAATAAATTGTCCTTATGAAGCAAGTATTGCCACCTTAGTACTCTCCCACTTACATCCATATTCAAGGTGCAATTATCGGTTGTAGATATGTATCTTTCTGTTGAGTTCAAAACTCCCTCATGAAGGTAATCTAACAATATATCATATGTGTGTCATAACATAAACCATACTTTTTTTTTTTCATAATCATTGAATTAAAAAAGAAAATTAAGGTCTATCAACCACATTTATTCTTGTTTCTTCTTTTCATCTGTTCTCAAAACTGCAGCTGCTCTTCAAAAGGATACTTAAATACCTTGGAACATCATGGATACACTTGTTGAGTTTCATTTTATCTATCAATCAGTCAGTTATATGTATAGTAAGTACATCCCATACATTGCGACAATTTCACAAAATAATTTGACAAACAGGTACAGAATTAATCATTATTTCTAATGATTTTGGTATTTGATGAAATATGCTTTTTACAAAAATGCAAACATTTCAGATATTTGTTTTGTCCTCTGTATTCTAATGTACCTAATCTTTTACTAAAAGTTACACTTTATTCAGATAGGCATTTTGATTATCAATATTGTGAATATCACTTAAGATATTACTCTAACACACAGTCTTATGTTTATGCTTAAAGATAATTGTTATTGCCATCCTTGGGCGTCATCTGTATCATCATTAAACCACAGGCAGTTCTTGCTATTTTAATCTCTTCCTCCTGGGGAAAATGTTATCATATATGTAAGAGAAATCTTCAATAGCCCTTTTAAAACCAAGCTAATGTAGTACTCTATTAATTACTTCCCTGATCTTAACAATCAGCTCAAAAACTTACTGGTATATGTGGTCCATAACTTATTATGAATATAAATGATTTTGCAACTTTCTTCCTGCACATAGCCTTGGAAGGTGAGAATTCATATTTTGATCTGGAAACCTTTCGGTATTTCAAATCTTCAACATGGACTCAAGTACACCATTAGTTATCGTATATAATATATTAGCTATTGTTGAAATTATAAGGAACTGATATTTTTGTTTTTTAGCTTGATCTGAAGATTCAACATACTCGTAGTGCAAAGAGCACTTTTATTTCTTTCCCAGTTCCTATAGATGGGTGTACCAAGTCCTCTAAGTTCTTTGTAACAAAACCCAAAATGGTTGGAAATATCGTCTACCCTCTTTGACACTAGATATATAGAAGGTATTTTCAGATGAACTGCTACTCTCTTGAATGACTTAATAAATGGTTCATTTTCGAGAGATCTATTGGTGATACAGCACATCAATACTGTCCTATAATAAATGTATCTGAATCAGGAGAATCCAAAAACACAACTAACCACCCTATTATTGTGTACTAAGTTTAAAATCTTCTGATCACAGAAATGACCACCATTAATAGACACATGGGAAAAACTCCTTACAAAACTTTGATAGACATCAGACAACATGATCTACCTTACTTCAAAATACACCCTTGTCTTAAAATTGGAATATCATTCACCATTGCAACTTTCGTATACAAAAGTTCCTCCGTTGGTTTTCTACTCTGTTATTCTGAATACTATCCTGCTATCTCATGAAGCTGTGATGCTTATGCTTGGTTCCCTTTAGCCTCTCGGTCCCTACATGCTGAATACTTGAAGCAACTGCAATTCCCTTAATGACAGTTTCTCTCACTATCTTTGAGGTACAGTCAAAACTTTTGTTATATCTTTCTCAGGATTTTGTCCAAGGTTTACTTTGTACCAATCTAATTTGTATTGATTTTATGGATTACTTATGCCTGGAACATTTACCAGATTACGCTAATGAATAATGTTTTCTGGTCTCATACTAGTGAGTCTAAGCAATCAATGCCCAACCCATTTCTTTTTAGTCATACGATCTGCAGTTGCTCAACTCCTTCATTCAATTGAATTTGTCCAACAATTATATAAGAATATTTTTATAGTTTGTTGAGTACATAACCATCACTATTTGACCTTTTTTAGTGAATTTCCCTCTTCTCTTTAGACTAGGCTGTTTAGTTAAAAGCTTTGTATGTTGATAAGCTAAAAATAAGCTCTGGTTTTGGTCGACTACTGAAAACGTCCCTTCCTGGTGAACTGCTTGGCTGGAGTTCGAGTCACGATAAAGCTCAATAGTTTCCTATAGTGTATGCAACATTTCCACCCTATTAAGCTAATGATGGGGCGTTTGGTTGGAGCCTATAGTCTACCTGCTGAGTCATCAGCAGCCATCTCCTGACCCTCCATGGTTCTAACATGGGTGGAGAATGTGCTTGGGCGCTGATCGTATGGTTAGTGTCTGTAGTATTATCCTACTAGGTAGGGCGTTGCTTCTGTCCCTTGCCTCTGCCATTTATGTGTGGCTTTTTTAAGTTTTGAATTTATCAGTAATGTGCAAGCACTTGTACATGAAAGTTGATTCCATGCGAGGGAGTTTTTCAGAATCTAATCATGGTTTTGGGTGTTTTTCCCTGTCAATATCCTCTAATTGTTTTCCAAAATCTCAAATTTTTTCAAATTCTATTTCTAGTCTATCACTAAATTAAAAGAGCTAAACTTCCTGTTTGTTGCAATAATGAATACAATTGAACATTCCTAGTTTTCTTTTTACTGTTTGTTAGATTTTACAAAATCAATATGAATTTCAATGCTGCTACTGTTGCTATTTTTTTTCCACCTCATAAGGGTAAAGGAGATCCAAAGTGATAGTAGCCAATTACTTAATATATATGATGTCATAAAATCATATATAATTAAAGAAAGTAATAATTTGTTTTGCAATGCATGTAAGACAAAAAGTCATTACCCTAATGCTCTCTTCGGGCTGAAGTCCTAGGAAAAGACATGTAAATACAAAAATAATGCTTTCTGCTTAGCCTCATAAACTTTATAACTCCTCGCAGCAGAGTGCCTTCTTCATCTCTTTTTTGGTACATAAAAAGAAAAAAAAAACGAAAAAAAAACGATGATGGCCACGATTTGAATGGAGCCCGAATTGTGTGCAAGGGAGGGGTTGGGGTGGCGGTCTTTGCTAGGCAATTGCTCTTTACTACCTTAGTTTTATTTTCCCTGAATTAAAATACCCCAGTCATTCTGCAATTATAAACACACGAATACCAGTAAACCGAGAAACCCATTTTGATGGTGGGAACGGAATCATTGCTGCAATTGGGCAAAATGGCATTTTAACAAAATTGTGAGAGAATTAAAATCACTTTCATTTTGCCTTTGCAATTCTCTTCATAAAGTTCAAATGAGCCAGCGACCTTCTTACAATTCTCTCAGACCTCCTTTTACCGTCCAAGGTAGGTAATTCAATTTAAGTGGTATT
>NC_090737.1:78887373-78914873 GCF_036898095.1 Palaemon carinicauda | reverse complement strand
GTCATTGACTTTTATCTTCCTTCGTGGCCGAATGGGTTAGTCACTGTCTATATAAGCTTGCCGACCAGGGTTCGATTCCAGGCCGGAGCCAAGCTCTTGTCTTTGTGAGATTTCGCCTAGGGCTCTGATCCCGAGGTCGTTAAGAGAAACCAGACATTAATATATCAATATATATATGGCTTATTTGAATATGAAAAACACGTAAAAATGTGCAAAATTTATCATTAATTGAATGCCAAGTAACAAACTACCAATTAGCTACGATGGTGAAGATGGGTTGATTTCAATTCTAAGTACAAAATACCTGAATTCGACGGGTATAAGTACAGTAGAATTGTCATTGACTTTTATCTTCCTTCGTGGCCGAATGGGTTAGTCACTGTCTATATAAGCTTGCCGACCAGGGTTCGATTCCCGGCCGGAGCCAAGCTCTTGTCTTTGTGAGATTTCGCCTGGGGCTCTGATCCCGAGGTCGTTAAGAGAATCCAGACATTAATATATCAATATATATATGGCTTATTTGAATATGAAAAACACGTAAAAATGTGCAAAATTTATCGTATATATGTATATATATATTTATATCTATCTATCTATCTATCTATCTATCTATCTATCTATCTATCTATATATATATATATATATATATATATATCCTTGGTTTCCTTACCAATCCCCTCACTACGTGCTTCACTTTGTGGCAAGATATCTAAACTAGTTTTCATAAATTCATTCCCCACTTGCTGTAACATCCAAATCTGAATCATGGTTTTAACATTCCAATTAACAATCTTCCATTTTTTTTCTATTTTTTTTTCTTTTGTGTGTGTTTATATAATCAAGAATATTCTTAATCTCCCGCTACGCCCAGAATTTATTGGCCATACTGATAAATAAATAGCTAGTTCCCTTTGATGCTCAGTGCCCGTCTATCCACGAAAAGTGTCGTCTGCTAGTCCAATTTAATTATAGTAAGATTAACCTACAGGCATCAGAAATAGAAGCCTAAATTACAGCTGGTCTATCGCCTTAATCCTTGTTCCGTCACTCTGGTCCCATTAACTTCATCAATATTTAAGTGGCATTTCCTCCATAGCCCTAGTTCTCGTTACTTCGCCAGACATTACACTCACGCCAGTTGTTATGAAAGTATATATTAAGCTTATTCTTTGAAAAATCTAAATAGAAACACCGATGAAAAGCAGGATTTAGAAAAGATAGACGTTTTAATGACCAAATTTTCGTTTTGACAAATATTGCACAGCAATATTTAGATTATAGAAATCCACCTCAGATGGCATTTTTGGACCATGAAAAAGCCTTCAATGGTATGCACCTGCCATTCTTGTGGAGATTCCTAGGTTATTATGGAATTCCTCCTAAATATGTGAATTTCATTGAGTCTATTCATAAGAATAGCAATGCGAAGTTAGTGTTACTGGAGTCTTATCAAATGAATTTCCAATGAACAGTGGAGTACTCCAAGGGAATGAGTTGTCATGTTTGTAACTTATCTTCCTCATGGATTTTGTAATGCACAGGACAATCGAAAATGGTGGAGAAGGATTAGACCGGATTGGTACCAAGGAAATCAGCAGACCTTATGACGTTGCCCTTATTTGCAGAATATCACAGGATTTGTATTGTTTGTTTACCGGGATGATTGATATATAACATAATATTAGGCTTAAGATAAATAGAAGAAAAACAGAAATGACGAGAACGGAATATGCAATGAAAGATGAAATGTCATTAAGAGAGAGAAGAATTCAGCGAGGTAGAATCAGTAAAGCATTTAGAAACAATGATCCTCATTACTGGGTCCTTAGAATTAGAGTGTAGTGAAAGATTGAAAAAAAAAAATCAGACAATGGCTAGGTCAAGTGATATTAGGAATCAATTCGCCAAATTTACTTATAACAAACGACTTTTGTTTCAATAGGTGTGGGAGGAGGTGATAATGTTATACACCTTGAACATTGAAAAAATAAATAATCCATATACAAATATACGAATTAATTTCTATCTATTTTATGAAAATATATACCATTGGTTGAAATAAATTTAGCAAAAGAACAGTATTTAATACTTTTTTTGAAAACCCTAAATTTCTAACAATTAGGAAATGTTTTCAAGGTAATACCAACAGACACACTTATTTTCTTATTTATTTTCTTTCTGTATTATCAGCTCGTATACCTAGCCTTGCCCTTTTCTGCACGTAAAATATATACGCAAACATATGAACAATGCCATTATATATACCTATGTATATAAATATATATATATATATATATATATGTGTGTGTGTGTATATATATAAATATATATATATATATATATATATATTATACATATATATATATATATATATGTATGTATATATATTCATATATTCATATATGTATACACACACACACACATATATATATATATATATATATGTATATATATAAATATATATATATATATATATATATATTATATATATATGTATGTATATGTAAATATATATATTCACACACACACACACACATATATATATATATATATATAGTTGATATTTGGGTTCCTCTCGGGAATCGCAATTTTAGTAGAAACACAATAGTCAATGCTGCTATCATCATCTTTATTCGGTAGCTTTCGACATAACTCATGTCATCCTCAGCCTATCTATAATAATCATTATGTAAAATTAATGAAATTAATAAAAATCATCATAAGTACATAGTTAGGAAGATATACTTCGAAGAATTGCCCAATTAGCTCTGAAATCATACTAATCAAGGAACATAAAACCATATAAAAGACACATTATACTATATAACTATATTACTATATAAAAGATTAATTAATATACCTAGTCACCAGCAGGAGACGATGACCACCCATCTAAAGCAGCAACCCATAGACCAAAGGGATCAATGGGTCACCGGCAACTCAACAGGTAAGCCCTCATTCAAGCTGGGTTTTGTCTTAAAAATATATAAAGACTCCAAGATTCTCAATTGGCTGACGCTGCTATATGTGTCTGTAATTTTAAAATTTTCCTTAGAAATGGCATGACCAGATTTGAATGCGTGCTCATAAAAAGCTGAAATTAGCTTCTTAAAGGTATATTGGTTCGTCCCGATCTCCCCATGATCTCCGAAATCCTACACTGAAGCTGTCTAGATGTGCTTCCATTGTAGTACTCATTACAGAGTGCACGTTGAAAAGTGAATAGGACACCAAAACACAAGGGAGTAGGCAGACTCTCCTTATATTTAGAAAGTGAGCCAACTGAGAGCTTGTTAGTAAAAATTAATTTTAAATCTATGTGTTCTTAGTCTCTCCGAAACATGACCATAGTACGGAAAGGAGACATATAACTTTTTCCCACTGACCGTTTGAATTGCTAGATTTTACTATAAATTTTACCTAAAAACTTCTTGACTTAATTGTAATAGAGGTTCAGAGGGAACAAATTGTTTACAAAACATGATTTTAGAAAATTTTCTTCCTCATGAAACCCCAGATAAGTTGGACATACATGATTTTTGGAACCAAAAATCTCCAAAATTAATTCGATAAAATTATTGTTATATAGATGTTATCATGTATGTTCATATGTTCAGCAATAGGGTCTCAACAAATCACCTTATGAGACTTGGTACGCGTCACCTATAACAGAAATCAGTGATCGTGCCCTATAATTTGTGACAGTCATGGAACTCTTAAAAAGGTCATTAATCTCAGTGTATAAAACACATATGTTGCATACAAGGATTAGGACAATATATACGGACACACACACACACACAGACACACACACACACACACACACACATATATATATATATATATATATATATTCGTATAATTAGTCCCTATTTTATGATCATAAATCATTTTTTAAAGTAAGGCATAAGATCCAAACTCAAATATTTGAAAAAATGCAGTGACTTTGTTAATTACATTGAAGTGATAATTTTGGTATAATTTTACACCTAAAAATAATCAATATATTTTATGTTATTAAGCAATTTCTGAAAAAAAAGTAGAAGAAAAAGGAAAAAAATAGTCAAATGTCAAGATACAAAATAAAATGAGTTTAGCAATTGTTGCTAATTTCACTATTTATATTGGTGTTTTATCATTTCTGCATTACATGATTTTCTTACTTACGGATTAGCAATTACGCAAAGGTTACCATATCTTCATGGATAACTTTTATAATTTTGTTTCCCATGCACAAGACCTATATGAAAATAACAATCATTATACTGTGATTCTCAGCCTTGTTTAAGGTAAATGGAAATGGCTAAGGCTTTGGAAAAAATTCAGTCCTTGTATCATCGAAAGATGTATTTCAGAATGGAAGGCAATACACTTCATCATATGATGGTAAGATAAGCTATTTCAACAAAATAGTATAAAATGTACCACATACATGAGTATATAATGTTGAAAATTTTATATGGATCTGAGTAATTAGCCATTATTCTATGACTATAAATCATTCTAGAAACTAGAATATAAATTTTTTTTGCAAATGTTGAAACAACTGCAGCGACTATGTTATTTACATTATAGTTATATTGGTATAATTTCGCTCATGAACATATTAATAAAAAATGTTATGTTATCAGACAATTTCTGGCAAAAATTAGAATAACAAGGAAAACATTAGTCAAACGTCAAGTTACAAGAAAAAAGGTGTAGCAAGTGTTACTAATGTCACTGTGTATTGTGGTGTTTCTTCATCTCTGCATGGCATAATTTTCTTATTCTTGACTTAAAACTTACGCCAAGGTTACCATGTCTTCACAAATAACTTTTAGAATTCGGTTCCCCATGCACAAGACCTTTGTGAAAAGGACAATCATTATACTGTCATTCTCAGCCTTGTTAGAGATTTTAGGAAATGCCTCTGGCCATGGCAAAAATTAAGTCCTTGCATCATTAATAGATATGTTTCAGGGGGAAATGCAACAGCTTCATCATATGTTGATGGGAGCTTACGTTACTCAGCCTGATTACTAATGCATACCATACAGAAATGACCAGTCTATCTACCATATCAGGGTCATGTGGAGAGCAAGTTCATGTATAAAGAAATAACCATGGGGAGACCGAAAGTCATTAAGAATTACATGGAAGAGATCAGTCTGCTAGACACAAGGAAAAAAAATGGAATTATGCCTATTTGCCGTTGTAACTGACATTGCAGAGAGAAAAATAGATCTTTCCTTTTATCTGTTTCTCTCATATAATGACGGTTAATGGCCACTCTCTGGACCCATGCAGGATTCCACCCTATCTTTGCATGTAGATATTTCGCCACGTCACAAACTTCCTTCAATGCCTGTTTTGCAGGGGGAAAAGTAAGATTAATCTATTGGAGTTACCCTGAACCTTCAGTTTAAAGTTGTTTGTGCTTGTTGTTCTGTTAACTGTTATCAAAGACTGCTCCTTTTTTTTTTTTTTTTTTTTTTTTTTTGGAGCTCCCGCCCCTCTAAAGGCATGTAAACTTCCCTTAACGCCTGGAGTATGGTGTATACAGCAGGCATATAACAAAATTTATGGCAAAACATTTGTTTTCATGTGTCAATTATCGCAATTTCCACAATTCCAAAAGAAGGCAGAAATAGCTGTAATTTTCCTCTTCTGAGTATACTGGTTTACTATAAATGTAAAAAATATAATAAGATACTTTATAATAGGAGTGTTTAATGTTTACAAATAAAGGCCTATTTACATGACCCGTTTTCTTTCCGACAGGCTCGCCGGCGGTTAAGCGGTGTCTAGGTTTCTTACGTGTATTTAAATGCAACTGTTCACACGACCCATCAGGCAGACGGCGGCCCTTGGACGTCAGCCGTCCGAGTCGGCTCGGCTTCCTTCCCAAGAAACCTCGGCCTGTTTGACAGCTGTTAGCCATCCGTCCTAACCAACGGGTTGATGTTGTTTTGTGTTAACGAGGACCTGTATCGTACCTGTTCGTTTCGTGACCTACAACCTCGACTTTTCATCATAGTATAGTCATAAAAATTAGAGTTAGGTTGTTGTTGACACCATGTATGAGAGGTTAATTGAACTTGTTCAAGGGTATGAGGAGATGTTAGATATGGCAAACAAGATGTATAGAAATAATTTACATAAAGAAAAGATATGGAAAATGACTGTAGAGGCAATAAATAAAACAGTTGGATTTTAATATTCCTGGGATGGTGCATAGAGTGTAATGAAGTTGCATAACTTATTCTATCAACACAGTTATCAACCAACATTTTAAAGTGTCAAAATTATCGTAATTTACTCGGTCTTCACGTGACAGAGTCTAAGTAAACAATGAAAACCGCGTGCAGGTAAACGGATACGGAACGCCTCGTGTGAATATAAAACATTTCGACGGCGGTTAGCCACCACCCAGCCTGTCGGCAAGAAAACGGGTCGTGTGAATCGACCTTAACTCTTTTTCCTTTGTAGGTAGATAAAGATGAAAGTTGAATCTTCACAAGTGTACCTCTAGAGAAAATCTTTAGATGGGTTTTTTCTTCTCGTTAGCAGCCAATGCATTGGGTAATATCATATTTGCTGCTTCTTCTGAAGATGTAGATGACCCTGCGGCTGCATCCTACAATACCATGCATGGCCATCAAGATAAGATAAAGAATTAGAGGCACATTTAAAAAACAGAAAAGATCAATGTATGAGCGTCGCTATCCTTTTATCTTTTGCCTTCATGAGTTTTACTTTTGCTCTTATAGTTGTTATTTTTAACAATCTGGAATTTTATTATAATGGAAGATTCATGGGATGATTTTAGCTCATCTTTCTCGTCTCCAGGTACACCCTGATGGACTTTAGCATAGAGAACCAAAACCCTTGCTAGGGACGCTAATTCCAGAAGCAGTCAAGAAGGTCATAGAACAATCTTGCCCCATGAACACTGGAACATTGTGTCACACCATATGCTATTCATTAAGAGAATAGGGCATAAGGCTTCCCTTATTTTCTATTGCTTATGATTCCCAGGCCTCAATAGATCTTGAAGATCGTGAACAGTCCTACGGGAGATAGGTGAAAGTTCATCTACCTCTTCAAAATTTGCCAGTGAAAGAAGATAAGCAAGATCCGAACAACTACCGTGCATTGGAGAAGCAGCGGGCAGTGGAGATGGATCAAGACACGAGGACCATCAGCTCCTTTGTCAGGAGGAAAAAAGAGAGAAAGGGTCTATTATTGGGGCCAGAGTGGGACCACTTATCTTTATTGTAATACAGAAGGGTGTCATCATTCACTTTGCGACACTCACAAAGGGATAGCATCTTTCTTATGTGTACTATATTCTTATAGTTAGCAAAGACTTTCAGAAGGGCAAGTTGTTGTAGGTCAAACACAGTTTTCTTGCTCCAGCGGACTATCATACTCACAAACGGTTAATAGTTCAGTAACTTATTGAAGAGGTCCAAGCACCTTAATAAATCGATTTACTGTCTTGTAACCTCTGACCTATCTATAATTACTTTTTCATAAAGTTAATTCTCTAACCTTATGTTTGTGGATGAAGTGCTAGGTACCTTCATTGTATGTATTAGTGAAGAAGAAGACTAACCCAATATCATGTCAGTGTTACCTTTCCTCTCGAAAGTCATTTCTTCTTGATGGAAGGATCATTTTTTGCCATTTACTTTAAAGACTTCTGAGCACTGCTTACAATGCCGATTGCCGCAACAGTGAGTCATTTTCATAAAGCTCTTGTGTGAGGGAAGCATAACTATAAAAGCTCATGACGATAGTGCAACCTTTGCATAAGTGCTGAGCTGTGATTTGGGAAACAATGTGACACAAAGACCAAGAAACACCATGGCAAATGATGAACTGAAGGACAAAGCCTTCTCCTTGCACCGAAAGTAAAATCTCATGCCATACTTCACAGGTTTCATCAGGTTACATACCTTGAATAAGAGGTGCCAATTCCACTTTAACACCGCTTTGTCGAGTAACAGATATTGATTTATGGCATACAAATTCATGTATCTTTCCCTGATATACTGCATGGAGGGCCAAATGATAATCAAATCAGAAGTCTTCTCCTTCAATATAGTCCTCTTGCTGAATGTTTGAAGGGACTTCAGCGCTGAGAAGACACCATTGGGTACATTTTGCTCCTTGCCAGCAATACCCTTTTCTAGGGCAAGCTAATAATACATATCGACATCGTAATGCCATGGTATTACCTAATGTCATTGGCACTGCACCTACTTCATGGATACACTGGTATTCTCGGTTGGCTAGGAACATAATTGAGAGGAAGTTTGAGTGGTAGTACCACATCTTTGGTCCACCTATCATATCCATCGTTGCTCAGGCCAGGTGGAATGAAGTAGGGGAATGGGAGAGGGAGGATTACCCACAACACCCCCCTGATCCATCTTGTGCACTACGATTATGACCCTCGACTGCAGGATCTCCTTGATCCATAAGAAGTACTAAGAAAATTATCAGTTTCTATATTTTCGTCTTGATCCCTTTCAAACCCATCAAGCTCCAAATATTTTTCACTGGATAAATCATAGACTGCCAAAACCGAGTCTTCAACTCCTGCGTAATCTCCTATTCCGAACAATACTATCTATACAACCACCAGCTTCAATAACTCCTTCAATATCTGATTTCTTACTTATAGGTTTTTGTTTTTTGTTTTTTAAAATAAGAATTATTTTTTACTGTTTTTTCCTTTTGCCTTTTTTGGAGTCTCTTTCTTATTTTCATGACAAAGTTTGCTATATCGTTTTTTTCTCGTTTATTTACTTGAGGTCTTCCTTCTATAATTTTACTTTACCCTTTGTCCTTTCCCTTTTCAGACGTGAGTTCATCTGTAGCATTTTTAGTCTTATTCTAAATCACTTGCCGCTTCCATAATGATTCTTAGTTTTCCAGTCAAAGTTTTACCACATGCATAAAATTTTGCTTCTGTGGAATAACTTCTTCTGGCCAGGACTAGTTGATGGCTCACCGGAATCACCAACATTTAGGTGCCTTGACACATCCCTGCCCTTTGTCAGAGTGCAACAAATACCCGTTAGCATTTTGATATTGTGACGAATGAATAGCCAATCTAATCAACAATAGGTTACAAAAAAATCAATAGAAGATAAGAAAAAATGCCAGAGATATAGGAAAAACAATAACACAAAAAATGGAGCACCAATTCGACACTGCAGTCACGGCTGAGATCTGAGACAGATTGAGGTCTCGGCGTTCTATGTAGAAGGGGAACAAATTGCCAATGCAGGTCTAAACCCTTTACGTCCTCTTTTTACGTCTGGAAAAATTGGCCAGACATATATAAAAGAAAACTTTTTTACCCTACGTAAATCACATCACATGGCACAGATGGAAGTAGTCTTCTCTCGAATTACGTTCTGTCTTAACGGATGATCTATATTTTTTACATTTATATTGTTTTAATCTGTAGGTAAGATACTTGCCAAATGGTTCAGTATATGAATTTCTACAACCTTAAAATAGAATCTTGAGAAAGTAACTTGGAAAGTTTTCTAGAGAATTCATCATAAACTTGTTTCTTGCTGTTTTAGATAAGAGCAATTTACATTTATATATGAAGCTCTAGATGTCTAAATGTCTTCTTGTTTATCACAGGGCGAATCCAATTACTTTTGAACGTCAAATCTTTTTGTTTGATGTGACAGAATAAAATTCTGTTATCATTTGGCTTTTCCAATGTAGTAAAATGTGTATGTTAATTTAGTTTTCCCTTTGTTTATTATACATTATTTATCTCATCTGGAATAAATTGAGGAACACAAAACTGGAAAATTCGTCAAACTGGGTGGAATAAGAGGAAATTTCAATTTGGTTGTTGTGATCCGAATGAGGCTGAATAAAAAATACCTTTTTCGTCTTTCTGTATGATAGATTGGTATCAGAATTGTCTTTTGTTAGGTATCCCAAAGGTTATTGCTGCTTAGTAGCTCGAAAAGCTTTCTGGTGACAGAAAGTATGAAACCATAAATTAAACACAGCTAGAGGGTTCATGTTGGTCCTGGCAATAAGGAAAACTGTTCCACCTACACGATAGCTACATTATGAACAAATGCAGACATGAAATATTAGGAGGGCAATTGTATAAAGTCACGTATTGCATTATGATGGCATAAACCTCAGGAATTCTAGGTTTAAAAAAAAACAGAATTGTCTTTTTTTTTATTATTACTCTAAGCCGGAAAAGAAATAAAATGAGAAGAAATTGGACAGGAGAGACCTGTTTCCTTTGTATCAGTAATTCCTCGGCCTGTCTGAATTCCATATTCAGAGAGAGAAATACCTTATGTAATAGTAGCAGATGATTTTCTTTTGAAACCATTGTTGATGAAGCCATGTAAAGGAAAGTATTTACTGATGGAGAATCTCATTCATAACTATCGACTTTTTAGAACCAGGAGAATATCTGAAAATTCCTTTTGAGATGTTGGTTAGTTGCTCCCAGATATTTAGGCAGTCAATCAGAACATCCTCCAACATATCAAGCTAATTACACTAACAGCCCTTATGTTAAATAATTAATTTTTTAAACGTAATGAAATAGCACCAGAGTTAATTGATAAGGAATCTGTAGATAATGGTAGAATAATAATTACAGGGCAATGGCATAATGGCACTGTTGTTGGCTGGGAAAACCTAAATGCTCTAAACCAAAAGCCTACTCAAGAGGCTGTAAATGTAAGAAACACATTATGTGAATATTTAAGTAATGAGGCGAGGTAGAATTTCAGGATGTTATGGCCTCCAGACACTAGCCATTTTTTTCTCTTTTTTTTTCTTTTGGTGATACAGTACTTGATAATCAAATGATACAAATATATTTGAAAAGATCAATCAAATTTCACCATTGTGTCCAACCAGGACTTTTGTATTCCTCGTACAGTATAACCCTGAGCGTAATAAAAAGTGCTCAGCATAAATTTTATAGGATAAATTAAGTTTCTGTGACAATGTGAAAACATAATATTATGGCCATGGTACAAAATCTTTTGTGTGCCATATTGTAACGATTAGTGGTAAAGACAGTTACCCCCTTAGTCTTAAGGATATTAGATAAAAGTATTTTATGAGATAGGCTTTTATAACAATGTACATACATATTTTGCAGAGACATCTGTATAAAATAAAAAATAAGACATATCCTTCTCATAAACTCGCTCAAAACCATGCTCAATTATATTCCCAGTTGAAGGAGTGGAAATAAGTAACTCTACTCTAGAACTAGCTAGTGTACCAACCGTGTGTCACACATTTGTACATAATTCCTATTGTATATATTATGCTTGTATCTGCGCTCTTCCCTCGCACTAAAAAGAACCTGAATGATCATGTATCCGGTTTTGCTCTGAACTTTGTCTGTCCCTCGAACATGCCATGTCCTGTTGCCTTGCCGTTTTGTATATAAAGAAGTGTGTTCCTTAATATATAACTCAGTCGTTTCCAATCTGCCTTTGATTTCACATCCTCTCTCGGCCCGTCACATTGGTGACCCCGGAGTGACTCGCTCCTCCCGCCTCCCCCACCCCCCGCCTCTCACCATTACTATGACGCCGTCAACGCATACCTTCTGCAGCAGTACTCGCCGTCGCCAGCCGCCCGTATAGCAACGCCTTTTCAGCTCTCTCAACAACCGTTGGGGGACCAAAGGGCTTCGCTCACCCTCGGGAAAATGACCAGTATCACTCGCCTGCAACCTGCCGCAGACAGCTCTCCTCGTGAGGTGAACTTACTTCGTGCCCTTATGGACAGCCACTTCAAAACCTCCATCAACGCCTCCACTCGTGACGAAGAGGACACCTATTCAACTTCAACCGAAGCTGACGTGAATTCTATAGGACATACACGCCTATGAAGGCCGTAGGACATACACGCCTATGAAGGCCGTAGGACATACACGCCTATGAACGCCGTAGGCCTATGAATGCCGTAGGATATACTCGCCTATGAATGCCGTAGACCTATGAATGCCGTAGTATCACTCGCCTGCAACCTGCCGCAGACAGCTCTCCTCGTGAGGTGAACTTACTTCGTGCCCTTATGGACAGCCACTTCAAAACCTCCATCAACGACTCCAACAGCCACTCATTGGTGACCCCGGAGTGACTCGCTCCTCCCGCCTCCCCATACCCCCTACACCCTTCACAACTCCTCTCCTGCCCCGTCACATTGGTGACCCCGGAGTGATTCGCTCCTCCCGCCTCCCCCACCCCCCGCCTCTCACCGTTACTATGATGCCGTCAACGCATACCTTCTGCAGCAGTACTCGCCGTCGCCAGCCGCCCGTATAGCAACGCCTTTCCAGCTCTCTCAACAACCGTTGGGGGACCAAAGGGCTTCGCTCACCCTCGGGAAAATGACCAGTATCACTCGCCTGCAACCTGCCGCAGACAGCTCTCCTCGTGAGGTGAACTTACTTCGTGCCCTTATGGACAGCCACTTCAAAACCTCCATCAACGCTTCCACTCGTGACGAAGAGGACACCTATTCAACTTCAACCGAAGCTGACGTGAATTCTATAGGACATACACGCCTATGAATGCCGTAGGACATACATGCCTATGAACGCCGTAGGCCTATGAATGCCGTAGGATATACTCGCCTATGAATGCCGTAGACCTATGAATGCCGTAGGACACACACGCCTATGAATACCGTAGGACACACTCGCCTATGAATGCCGTAGGACACACACGCCTATGAATGCCGTAGGACACACTCGCCTACCCCGTGACGAGCCAGAGCGGCAACACAGCCAACCATCATCCACCACTTGCTCGCACCCCAACCAACGACTTCTACAGCCACTCACTGCTGCTCATCGGCGCAGTTGTTACTATTACCTCTCCAGATTCAGGGCACTTATTTAACATGTTCAGTACGTCATTTTTAGAGGGGGAGCCATGTACCAACCGTGTGTCACACAATTGTACATAATTCCTATTGTATATATTATGCTTGTATCTGCGCTCTTCCCTCGCACTAAAAAGAACCTGAATGATCATGTCTCCGGTTTTGCTCTGAACTTTGTCTGTTACTCGAACATGCCATGTCCTGTTGCCTTGCCGTTTTGTATATAAAGAAGTGTGTTCCTTAATATATAACTCAGTCGTTTCCAATCTGCCTTTGATTTCACATCCTCTCTCGGCCCGTCACACTAGATAGTGTACAGAGAACCTTGAGAACAGTTTTCAAAACAGAAGTCACATATAAAATTTCCTTTAAATACCATTATAAATGGTGAAGAAATCAACTCTGCATCAACAAAAGAACCAATATAGAATATTAGAAATTTACTTAAAATAACAAATTATGGAAAAATCGATTTAAATGATGAAATATACTACAACATCTAAACCCCATGATATAAACCATACAGGAACCATCAGTCAGGAACAATATTAACTCAGAGAGCCTCCATTTTAGGACAGTTCCCCCCTAAGCCACTTCTTACGTCTTTTTATTTTAGCCAGCCCCCTTCAAAACGTTGATTCAAAGATGGGAAATTTTCTCTTTAAAGCATCTGCAAAAGAAAAAATCAAGTTTGATCAACTCATAATAATAATACTAGTAATTATCATATTAAATGGAGTATATTATAAGTTGGCACAACAGGGGTAAAGCCTCCTGGCATGGTTAAGTATGTTAGATTAGAATTTCAACTGTTAAGGCTGATATTAGAAACAAAGTCTACAATATTCAATACATGGTTCCAAAGGGCCCTTGGCCAGCGTCTGTTCATACTTGTTCCATGAAACAACAATTCACCAAACCTAACCTAAGATAATTTCTCTCTGTACATATGTTATGCAACATTTGAGACAGGAAGTCAATATTGAGAATTAAATGGGCCTAGCCTAACCTAAAATTCCTGTGTCCGGGTAATTCGTCATAATCAAATTTTCCGTTAGAAAATTTGCCTCCTGATAAATCGACGTATAGGAAATTTTGCCCCAAGACAGAGTTGCTGTAAAGAAGATAAAATGTTATTTGTTTACTTACGTGGAAAACTCTGAACATCTGGAAAGCAGTACTTTCTTGAAATAAGATGAAATGCTATTATATTCCTTCAAGTATTCGGAAAAGTTTGAAGGCTTGATTAGTGAAGTACTGTACGTTGTTAAATAACCAAGTAGAAATTAAGCTATACAACCTTCTTATATAATCTAAATGCCCAATGGAGAAATAAAGTAATTCCTGCACATATACTCTTGTGATTGATCATAAGTTATCTGGCATCCAAACATAAAAAGTTAAACATGGTTTCTTTATTCATTCGACAAATATTAGTGTCCAGCTAGCCGGCTCATTACAATGATCTATCAAGTGGAAACTAGTACATGCAGACTGAAAATAGTTGATGAATTCAACTTTGTTTACCGGCTAGATAGAAAAGATGGTGTGAAAACATATTGGAAATTTAACATGAAGTGTTCAAAGAAAGAGTGCATATTGTGCATGAAGGTGATATTCTTTCTATATGTAAAACGTTCGGTGAGCATGGTCATCCTTCAAAACTAAGTATACAAAAAAAGAAAAAAAAATGATAATAATTTTCCAATTTAGATTATAATGCTGACCTCAGCACATTCATCTTGCAATATTGAAGGCTTGAGGCAAAAGAAAAGCCAAGCTCTCACTATCCCAATGAGTAGAAGTTGGTATATAATACCAGAAGAATATAGATATCTTGAAAACAGGGATAAATTGGTGCAGATTGTTAGGAAAGAATTTTACGTTTTGGCACGAATGATGGATTGAATAACCTTGAGAAAAAAAGGACTGGGCATGTGATGGCACTTTTAAATGCAGCCCAGATATTTATTATCAATTATTCACATTGCATATTGTTATAAGAAATACCAGCATACATTGTAGTTTTACCTTGCTACCTAGTAAACCACATGCAACTGTGACGGTGCCGAGCGAAGGTTGTGAACTCAAAGGCAGGAAGCAATCAACTGAGTTATATTGTTATAGAACACTCTCTTTTATATACAAAACCTCAAGGCAACAGGACATAACAAGTTAACAAGACAGACAATGTTTCAGAGGAAACAGCAGACATGAATTTTCATGTTTGTTTAGTGCGAGGGAAGAGCGAAGGTACAAGCATAATATATGCAAAAGGAATTATGTACAATTGTGTGACACACGGTTGGTACACAACATACAGCAGACTCATCACTGCGTTGAAGGACTTAAACCCATTATTAGAGCCTGAAGCCTTAATGGTTGATTTCAAGAACGCAATAAACAATGCTTTCTTTGATGTATTTCCCACCAACAAATATAACAGCTTGCTTATTCCATATGGTTAAGAATGTCTATTGACACATTGTGGAAATTGGATCAAAGTCATGCTTCAAACAGACACAGAATTCAACAAGTTTTTCCTTTTGCTAGGCCAAGGTTTTGCTGATTAGCCTACCTCCCTTCACACAATCAAATATGGCCTTAAGTGTTCTACTACATTTATAAAACCAAAGAATGACTACCTACTAAAAACAATACACAAACCTGCATCATTATATCCTTCCACGTGGGAGCACTTCATGAAGTTCCCTGGCTATCTCGCCTTACAAATAGTTTTCAAACGGTTTTCTTGTTGTAGGAAGGATTCATTAGATTCAGCAAAATTGATTGTGATATCAGATTTTAAATATTCAAATGTACATTGCACAGACATGAAAATGTTCTGGAGCTCAGACACGCTCACGTTAACCCCGCAACGAATGTAAACAAATGCCGGTTGGTGAACTTGGCGGCGATTTCACACAGTAGTGATAGGTCTACACGAATCGGGTTCAACCAGGCGGTACTAAGGGATTGTACACCCAGCAACAAAACTGGTGTTGCCTGGCCAGACATGACTTGGAGAGACCATGCCCTTCTTGCCCTAAAAGGTGGCCGACCTTTAAACAACCAAGAAATCGTTTGATGGTTCGAATATTAGGGGTAGAGAAATTACCAATAGCACTCAAAGAAATGCGATGATTAATGATATATATATATATATATATATATATATATATATATATATATATATATATATATATATATATATATATATATATATATATATATATATATATATATATATATATATATATATATATATATTAGAGATATAAAGAGGTTTTTTTCTCTTATTCTTATCAGAAATGCAAAATTTTTCGATAATAGTGATCAATAAGTATAATCACACTGATATATTTGATTCCCTTAATAAATTATTCTATAGAGCATCCCTAAATACTGTGGGAACTGACTATTCCAATTAATATACGTCAGAATGATATAGCTCTAGTTTGCATTATCCTAGCAGCAGCTGCTCTCTCTCTCTCTCTCTCTCTCTCTCTCTCTCTCTCTCTCTGGTTCAAGAATAAGAGCTCTCTAATTCGCTCTACCAAAGAGCAAATGGAGTCTCTGCGAATGGACTAATAAGTCTTGGAGACTTCCAAATCCTTGTAACTCTCTCTCTCTCTCTCTCTCTCTCTCTCTCTCTCTCTCTCTCTCTCTCTCTCTCTCTTTCTCCAATAGTTAGATAAGGACACACTTTTTCATGTTATTTGGATGTGCCCAAGGATCACACAAGACCGATCAATAGTTTGCAAGCTTGCATTTCTTTTTGGGGAAAATCCCAAGTTCCAAAGATGTTCAGTAACTACCTAAAAACACAAGCAAACCTAAACCACCTGTTATATTGATTAAATTTCAGGCGGTCCATGATCTCGTTGATTATTTTTTTGTTCTATCAAATCGCGGTTTGGTTATGGATGGTTTGTTAGCTGACTGAAAACCCCTCGGCATATTCCCTTTTATTGAATCGTAACAGCAGTAAGGAACCAATGTCTTATTTTATTTCATAAACGCTCGTAGCGATCAGTGGTTCTTAACCTTCTTTTTAATGTAAGCTCTCTTTTCAAATCAGCATAAAATTCTTGCAACTCTGACAAAAAAAAAAAAAAAAAAAAAAAAAAAAAAAAAAAAAAAAAAAAAAAAAACTGTAAATGCTATGTTACAAAGTAGATCTGATGTGTACTAAATGAAAAATTGCTTCTAGGACAAATGCTGTATTACTATTTTCACAGGAAAAAAAACAGCGAATAAAATGAAATATTTTTGTTCTATTTATTCATAACTTTGTTGATACCATTGTCATGAGTTGTGCCCACTAAGTATTGCCGTCCGTCCATCTGCTATTTAGGTTTTGTTTTCGGATCAGCTTGTAAAGATAAAAGCTATTTGTAAGTCATATATGACTCATCACATTCCGACAATTAACGGTCCAATTGTTAAAAATGATATCCCTAATTACGAAAATTTTTACTTTGGACAATTTTGACCAGGTAAATTTTAGTTTTGCAATAATATTGTAAACTTGCAATAGAAACCTATATATAACCGGAAGAAATAAGTCAATAATTTTGATCTTACACTTTTCTTGCATGTTGGTTTGGTTTTGAAAGGCCGGCGACCACAAAATTGGTTGGCTATCGATTCTTTGGACAATTAATATGAATATCTAAAACCAGCCCAAGCCACATCTTTAGCCTGGACTATACAGGTATATGTTACACGCCATGTTTTGTAACCGATGTTTTTATTAGTCATCATGGCTACAAATTAGCAATTGTAATATTTAATTATTCTAGACCGAGAAGACACTGTAGGATATCCTAATCTAGTATAGGATTTGTAGATATGTCAAAATTTAGATGAGTTACCAGCAATATTTTTTTAAACATCGCCATTATTTCAATTGGATGCATTTTATGCCATATTGCATGAAAAAATAATAAATGAATAACAGTTTGATTTATTTCATAGAATCATTGACATTAATTGTTATCAATATGGGTATTACCATCATCATCATCATCATCACATCATTTTCATCACTTCACAAATGTTGATAAGCAAACCTCGTAAAGCCATACATTAATGTCACTTAATTACCACCTCTGTACCATGGCCTTTAACCACCACCTAATTATATCCTAACCCCATCCCCACATGTTCGAAATTTAAAGGTCTCGTAGTTATGATAAGATACTTCTGGTGGAAGTTTTTATGAAAATTAAGAAAACGGATTTTGAGCGAAGCGAAAAATCTATTTTTGGGTGAGATGGCCATGTCGTCCTGATGGAAGTTCCTATAGGGTAGCTTCCTAGGGTATATTACAACTACGGCGATATTCCCAGAGAATTTACCTTAATGTACCAGAATTCTAACTCCTGGAGCGAGTATCCCTCCTGAAAGGGATATCGCGACATATCAGAGGACGTATTCTTGACACGCCACATGGCAATCTGCACCCCGAACAGAGATTTCATCTCGCAAGGGGCGATTGGTAAGAAACGAATTCGGGAAAGAAAAAGGGGGAGCCACTCCCAAGGCTCCCTATCTTCCGATTCGTATGCGTGCCTGGCGCCAATCCTGGTGCCATCTGTATTCCTTGTAGCGTACACGAGGTGCTACAGATACTGTATGTAGGGAGGGGTCCTACAGCCCTTTCTTAGAAAGGCAAGGGCGGGTCCATCAGGACGACATGGCCATCTCACCCAAAAATAGATTTTTCGCTTCGCTCAAAATCCGTTTTTTGGGCTCAAGCCATGTCGTCCTGATGGAAGTATACCAGACCATTACTGTATCTGTGGATTCTCAGAACGTGCCGTACTCCCCGGATGTAATTTTTCCCGGTCGACTAGACCTAGAGACCTAAGATGTTACCATTATACATCTTTTCAACTAACAATAAACCATGTTAGAGCTTCCTGCCCCCTACAGGGAAGAGTCCTACTAGACTCTGGAAAAGTCTCGAAGAGTACATATACCTATTTATGAATACCAGGCAAGCTAATATAGTGGTCTCGCCCTATATTAAGTAAAGCATAGTTTGTAAAGAATCACTGCGTCAATATGAAATATCGACCAATTCTCCGCACAATACTTGTATTGGACAAAGGTTTTATATCCGCATAGGAGGAAAACCAATGCAACATAGCTTGCATAAAGGAACAATTCTATTAGAATTATCCCAGATAAGGTACATAAGATGAATGCTCAATTATACCAATAAATTGACACAGTTGAAGGAGACGCAAGGTTCTCAAGAACCAGTTTATTGACAGGCAATAAATAGACAGGTTAACCATAATTATATATATATATATATATATATATATATATATATATATATATATATATATATATATATATATATATATATATATATATATATATATATATATATATATATATATATATATATATATACATAAGAAAAGGATAACCCAAAACTTTAAGCATAACTATGATAGTAAACAGAACTTGTTTGTCTGAAAGAAAAAACATTAAATGCCACTCTTAAGATACCGAGGTATCAAAGTCATAAAAGTCTGTATTACAAATCAATGACATTAGCGTTAGAAACGCTCGGCACACATGTCTGCACTTATGCTAAGTTCACCTTCGGAAATGGAACAGTCTACATGGGCAACACAGTGCCCTCACTTAGTTTGTAGTACAGTATGTAACTACACACTCACCCTGGAATTAATCATCCCAATTAAGACCACTGTTCCTCGTACAGTTAAACAGTAGGGTTAACACCGCGACCCACTGCTACCACAGATCTCTTTAGTTCCTCTACTTGCTTCGCATAGTGGCGAAAGAACACTCTAGAAGACTTCCAGCCAGTGTATGAACGGAGATGCTCAAAATCCATACAATTAAAGAAATTTAAGGATGAGGCAACTTTCCTCGGATCGTGACCTGCGGGTGTACTGTCAGGATCCGCTCTGCGAATAAAATATGTGATTTTTGCTCTGAGTTGATTCAGAGATAAATTTGAGCCTGATGTTTCTCCCCTGAATAGTTGATCACCCTTGAAGTCTGAAGTTCTATGAAGATAGACCTTTAGGCATTCTACTGGACATAGAGATGCATCTTCTTTCAGAGGGCAGATTCTCCAGGGACCCCGCCTGTTGGTGGGTAACTCATTCTTGGTGAGAAATGTAGGATCCGGAAACAGGTTTAGTTCTCCTCCATCCAGGAACTGAACACGACCTGCCTCTCTCGAGAGGGCTACAATCTCACTAACCCTGGCCCCGGACGCGAGTGCAAATAGGAAAATAACTTTTTGTGTCAGATCCTTTAACGCACACTCTTCATTGCTCAACAGAGAAGCGAAATGAAGAACTTGTCTAAAGACCATGAAATGGGCTTTGGTGGTGGTGAAGGTCTGAGTTTAGCGCAGGCTTTCAGGACTTTATTAAAGATCTCGTTACCTAGGTCGACCTGGAAGGCATATAGAATGGGTCTTGTCAAAGCAGACTTACACGCTGAAATTGTGTTAGCTGCCAATCCTTGACCATGGAGGTGGAGAAGAAAGATAAGCAGAAGTCTGTCAAGATCTCCTGCGGATTCTTCGCCTTGACAAAAGGCCACCATTTTCTCCAAGATGACTCATATTGCCTTCTAGTAGATTTGCACTTATATTCCTCAAGGAAGTCTATGCTGGCTTTCGAAATCCCGAAACGCTTTCTCACCGTTAGGGAGAGAAAATCATGAGCTGCAGGGTCCGGGTTTTCTGTAAATAAAGCGCAGACAGTTGACTTCTGGACTCGCTGGGTCAGAACTGGATCTGGTAGCGGTACAAACTTCAGCTACAGTTCCAATGCCAGGGGGAACCACACGCTGTTCGGCCACTTGTGGGCCACTATTACCGCTACCCCTTGAAGGATCTCAGTTTGTTGAGGACCCTCAACAGAAGGTTATGAGGAGGGAACAGATAAATGTTCGACCATCTGTTCCAGTCGAGGGACATGCGCCCACTGCTTCCGCTAAGGGGTCCTCGTACGAGGCACGTACAGGGGCAACTTCTTGTTGTCTTTCGTCGCAAAGAGGTCTATCTGCAGTTCTGGGACTTGATTCAGAATGAAGGAGAATGATCCTGCGTCTATGGACCTTTCCGACTCTATCGGTGTGAACCTGGATAGAGCGTCCGCTGTCACATTGCGGACTCCTTGAAGGTGAACTGCCGACAGGTACCACTTCTTCTTTTCCGCCAATCGGAAGATGGCCAACATCACCTGGTTGAGAGGTGGTGACCTAGATCCTTGTCGATTCAAGTATCTCACAACTACCTCGCTGTCCATCACCAACCTTATGTGGATCGAGTGACGTGGGGAGACCTTCTTTAAGGTAAGGAGCACTGCCCTAGCTTCTAGAAAGTTTCATGTGAAAGGTCTTGAATAGCTTGGACCAAGTCCCCTGGACTTTTTTCCGATGAGAGTGACCTCCCCATCCCTCCTTCGAGGCGTCTGAGTGAATCGTCACCGACGGGGGAGGTGGCTGAAGAAGAACCGACTTCTTTAGATGTCTGGCTTGGGACCAAGGCCTGAGAAGAGTACTTAGCCGAAGTGGCTGGTCTTCTCAGATCTCTTCGCGCGTTTGATGCATAACTTCTCCAAACTCCGATTGCATCCTTTAGCTGTGCTCTTAGCACTGGGTCTGTCACCGAAGCAAACTGGAGAGAGCACAGTACCCTCTCCTGCTCGCGTCTTGATATCCTTTCGGAATCTAGAAGTCTCTTGACAGAACCCGCTATCTGCTTCCTTTTCTTCTCCGGGATGGAGAAACGGTGTGACAAAAAGTCCCAGTGGATTCCCAGCCACTGGAACTTTTGAGATGGAGAAAGTCGAGACTTTTTTCTGTTGATCTTGAAGCCTAGGTACTCTAGGAACTGGATCACTTGACTGGAAGCTTGCAAGCATTCTGTCTCGGATGCTGCCCACACCAACCAGTCGTCCAGGTAGGCTACTACCTGAATTCCCTTTAGGCGTAATTGTTTGAGAGCTACGCTCGCAAGCTTCGTAAAATTCCTTGGGGCTATGTTTAGCCTGAATGGCATGGCTCCGAAGGGGTATAGTCTTCGTTGTAGCCTGAACCCTAGGTAGGGGGAGAGTCGATGGCTAATTGGAATGTGCCAATAGGCGTCTGACAAGTCTATAGAGACGGAATATGCCCTCTTGGGCAGTAAGGTCCTTATGTGTTGCAGTGTTAGCATTTTGAATTTGCAATTCACTATAAACTTGTTGAGTGGCGACATGTCCAGAATAACTCTGAGATTTTCCAAGTCTTTCTTGGGAACACAAAACAGCCTCCCTTAGAAATTGATGGGCTTCGTCCTTCGGATCACCTTTTTTCTCCAACAGTTCTTGAATGTACTCCTCCATAACGGGGGTGAAGTGTTGGAAAAACCAAAGGCACGGGGGTGGAGTGCTGTACTAGCTCTAGCCCAGTCCATTCTTGAGTAGGCTGTGGGCCCAGGGATCGAAGGTCCACCGATCCCGAAATTTCAGAAGTCTCCCTCCTACCGGTATCACCTCACTTGGACTGCCGTCCTGAGGTCTTGCCTTCCTGACCATGACCACCCTTGAATCCCCTTCCCCTTGAGGGGCGTCTAGACGAGCCTCTGGCTGCTCCTCTAGGCTTTGCTCGAAAGGAAGTATACTGCCCTTCGAACGCTGGGGTGAATGCCGTGGACTGTGTCGACACGGCCTGGGGTACCCACTGAAAAGTGGTCGGGGTTTATGCCACGATCTGGGGTACTGGGGGCAATGGCAATTGCAGTTGCTGTTGCTGTCTAACAGGCTTGGCTGGCCGAGACGGTAGCCTAGTCCTCATAGTCTTCCTCTTTGGTTGAGGACCCTCATCTGGGGAAGACTTTCTTTTGATAGCCAGGCCCCACTTCTGGAGAAGGTTTCTATTCTCCAAGGCGGCCTTATCAATAATTTCTTTGACCAAGTCGGTACGGAAAAGGTCTTTTCCCCAAATGTTGGAGGAGATTAGTTTCTTTGGCTCGTGCCTCACCGTAGCCGAGGTGAACACGAACTCCCTACAAGCTCTCCTTGCCTTGACGAAGCCATAAAGGTCCTTCGTCACTGTGGCCAGATGAGTCTTGGCCAACACCATGAACATTTCATGGGCCTTGGGGTCACTTGCCATCGTCTCGAGAGTAGTCTGAAGAGACATTGAGGCAGCCAGTCTTTCTTTTGTATCGAACTCACTTCGCAAAAGAAAGTCAGACAGCTTAGGGAGGTCCTCGCCGAACTGAAGTCCGGCAATATCAGCCTCCAACTTTCCAGCTGAGAACGTAAGATGGACATCCTTCCAGTCTTTGTGGTCCATAGGCAGGGCCAGCGACAAGGGTTTACACTCCTCTAGGGAGGGGCAAGGCTTGCCGGCCTCGACTGCTTTTAGTACAGCCGCAAACCCTTTCTGTAAAAAGGGGAAGGCTCTAGTAGGCGAGGACACAAAGGAAGGGAGCTTCCTGTTCAATGCGGCTACCTTTGAGTTAGAGAAGCCCCTCTCTTTCATCGAGAATGAAAGTAGAGCTTGAGCTTTAGCATGGTCCATCACTATGACCTCCTTCGGCTCTGTCTCCTCCTTTGAAGCTGGTTCCTTCCTCAGCCGGACATAACAGTCCGGATATGATGCCTTGCTGGGCCAGAATTCCACCTCCTCCAGGGGAACTGAGCCCAGCTTATCCGAGATGACGATCTTTCCAGTCGTCATCGGCATGTGCTCAGAATACCTCCATGGGTTAGCATCTGAGCACAAGGGAAGGTCTTTCACATTGAGCTTTTTCTGGGGCCCATGTGATTCTGCAAGGCACTGCATTCGCAGTTCCATTGCAGCTGCCTTCTCCTGATTCTCCTTCTGCTTTTGTTGGATCATTCCAACAATAGAAGAGAGGGCCTGTCCCAGCTCTACTGGGAGACTGGCCGATGTTGAGGGAATAGGCTCCGGAATCTGAACCGGAGTAGCCGACACCTCGTCGACCTCTACCTCTACAACGTCTGGGGCTTGAGCTTCATCCTGGACTTCTGCCAGGAGGTCTTCCTCCAGACACTCGTCCACATCATCTAACTGGATGTCTTGCATCGCGACCGCGACTTCAGCATCCACCTGGATCTGAACTTGGGGGATCTCCTCTTGAGGCTGGGGAATCACTGTATCAGCTGATGCCCTAGGGAAAAGATACGCCCTCATCTTCTCACTTGGAAGATAAGGGCCAGAAGTGTTCTTTTGGAAGCCCCTTACCCAGGTACGAAGCTTCTTCCTAACTATATCCCTTGATTCCGCCGTCCTAGGGGAATCAAAGGCCTCAGTAATCAGGTTAGTGCACACAGTACATACCTGAGGGTCCCAATACCGGAGATCATCCTTGGAGACAGCGCATGCTGCGTGTCTCCTACAAAACTCATGTCCGCATAGGTTCTTGCTGCGGACGTTGCAGAAAGCACTTCCGCACTTCGGAGGGTCCTTCTGTAAAGAGAAGAAATTTCCATGAGTATCAAGTGAACTATGTATCACTGGATATGCATAGTATAGCATAACAATTCAGAAAGGAAAGACACACACTTGTGTTTCCCTCACAACCCATTGTTGCAGCCTTCCAGATAATAAAATCAGATGGTTAATCTCTTCTAGAGTAACCAATGCAAAGTTTCCAGAGGAAACAGGTGGAGCTCACACCTAAGCAATGATTTTAAAATCCTGGATAATAGACAGGAAAGAACTCACTTTCCTATCTGAAGGGCAACAGCAAAGGACTGTGCAGGAAAACACAAAAGTGTTAGAACACACAGTGCTGTACCAAAACCCATACTATAGTTTTCCTACTTAACAGCTATAGGGCGGCAGAACTCTGGTTCAAATGCATGTGCCGGTCGGCAGCAATTGCCGGCCGGCAACAGCCAATGTCGGCCGGCAATGGCTGCCGGCCGGCAACTACACAAGGTAGTACCCAGCTGCTGGCCACACTCTTGGTGACCGGCAGACAAGGGCTGACATTAGCCGGCCGGCAAAGATACAGGACCGATGCCAGCCGGCAGCAAAAGAACCAGAGGACTACACCTGCCCGGCTGCCGGGCTCATAGGCAGGCAGCCGGGTCGGGTACAGCACTAGAAGAAAAATAGGATGGATGCCGGGATAAGAGTGTACACTACCTCCAAGCCCGGCAATCCGAAAGAGTGCATATAAGGAAGGGGAGAAACTAATTCAGGCTTCCTGGCCAATGCCGTCTAGCTCTACAGGCAGGCATGGATGAGGGACCAAGGGAGGTCCGGGCAGCACTCAAAATATGATCCTTGCTGGCCGGCAGCTCTGCCGGCCGGCAGGGGGCTGAGTCAATTCCACATCCTAACCTATACTAGGTCCAGATGTAGAACGACGTACAGTACTGTAATGGCTAGGCCATTACGGAGATAGAGGGGGAAAGGACAAGAGGGTCCTACCAACCTTGCTTTAGTGACGGATCACCCGCAGCCAAGAAACTTATCTTAGCCTAAGGGAGATCTAAGGGGGAAGGCCAGCAATACTTGCCAGCTCCCAGAGCACCAAAGCAAGGAAGGTGTTGCTACTCACAGGGAAAGAAACTTATCCTCCCCCGAGAACAGCAACAAGGACTAGTCTGGTAGATCACAAAAGAAGGAATCATATCCACAGAAACCTTCGGTAGTGACCTAAGGAGGCTAAGCCCCCTTTGTCTGTGTCAGGCCAGCGAGGGAGACTCTACCCCAAGCCAGACAAACACAGATTCAGACTAAAAAACTCTGTTGTTCTGTCCCTCTTTGAACCATACTACTGGAACAGGAAGGTACAGTAACACCCCAGTATAGTTTTATCGAAAATAAATTCGGAAAAAACCACTTAGGGATAAGCCCAAGGCTTAAACAGAGGGAAAGGGATTGCATACCTTCTCCGAAGAAAAGAAAGCAACCAGGGAGTATGATAAAGTATACTAAGGCTCCATAAGCAACTTAGCCTAGGCACCAAGAGAATCGATTACCTAAATCACCGAAACTCACTCGTATACTATCTTGGAAATATTCCACACAGTCTTAAATGTATAAAACATAGCCTAAAGCTTCAATAAAATTTTTATTACACTCGAAAAAACCAAAATCATGCATGAAGTACTAGGACCAAACGACTAGGCTACATGGCCTAGCGTAGGCCAAAATGGCGAATACTTCGCCAAAATAATACTAAGCATGAAGGAAATCCTATGTAATGCTAAATAGCTAAAATCTATTAAAGCAAAACAACCGGGAATGTCGCTCTGACTAACTAAACTTATACCTAGCGAGCGACAGCGTCCAGGACGCCTCCGGTAGGCTACGGCTCTTGTATCAAAGATTAATCCTATTAATCACTCAAAAATTTACCAAGAGCCTACATTTATACATAAAAGACATTATGCTCAACTTATCAGAGGCTGACGAAGACGGAGAAGCCATGAAAAGTAGAATAAATCCAAGATTTGCGAGAAACACAGGAAAAAACACCGAGTTGTTAAGCTCCGCAAAAAGGAATAGGCCTACAGATGGCGCCAGGATTGGCGCCAGGCACGCATACGAATCGGAAGATAGGGAGCCTTGGGAGCGGTTCCCCCTTTTTCTTTCCCGAATTCGTTTCTTGCCAATCGCCCCTTGCGAGATGAAATCTCTGTTCAGGGTGCAGATTGCCATGTGGCGTGTCAAGAATACGTCCTCTGATATGTCGCGATATCCCCTTCAGGAGGGATACTCGCTCCAGGAGTTAGAATTCTGGTACCTTAAGGTAAATTCTCTGGGAATATCGCCGTAGTTGTAATATACCCTAGGAAGCTACCCTATAGGAACTACCATCAGGACGACATGGCTAGAGCCCCCCCCCCCCAAAAAAAAATACTAAGACGACAATATTTCATACATTTGTTCTCCAGGTGTTTAAAATAATTTCATAACTACAAATAACGAAGTAAATGTACTAAAGACCGATTGAAGAAATATCGAGAGTAATGGATTTCTTGAAGAGCTTACCTGGGGAACACCTATAAGGTGTTGGACATCAGGTCATGAAACATCAAATAAAATCATAATAAGTAGTGCTAAGGAAATATTTCCTTTTGCCTTGGGAAGGGTGAAAACAGCTAGACTCGGACCTTTGAGCATTGAGCAATCGTCATCAGGAAGGGGGTTCGCTTGGAAGGGAGCGATTTGCCCAGATAATTTGATTGATTGATCGATTGATTAGGAGTTTTCTGGTATCCTGACCTCTGAGGTTATTGACACCGAATCAGATAATATGAGTAAACAATGCGTTAATAGTATAATTTTTATACCCTACATCCTATATACCATACCATCACTAATAATACACCACAGAACACTTTCATTGCATGTCATTTCATATATTTTATTTTCACCAATCACTTCTGAAACAATATTAATTATGTTGATTGATGATACAATTTAAATCTCCAACCTTAAACTAATATAATTGATATAGCAAATAATACTATATTCTCTAAGAACGCCGGAGCCAAGTAGTCCGTGACAAAAGCTGACCCCAACCACACCGAGCTTCGTGGCTCATGATCGAAATCAAA
>NC_090737.1:78879873-78882373 GCF_036898095.1 Palaemon carinicauda | reverse complement strand
TATAAATAAAAAAACATAAAAATAGAGGTCAAATAGCCTTTAATGCTATAAATAAGGCACCTATAAATAGAGGTCAAAGAGCCTCTTATTCTATGAATAAGACACCTAAAAATAGAGGTCAAAGAGCCTCTAATGCTAGAGGTAATGCACCTAAATGACGAGGTAAAAAAGCCCTTACTGCTATAAATAAGGCACCTAAAAAGAGAGGTCAAAGAGCCTTTAATGCTATAAATAATGCACCTCAAAATCAAGGTAAAAAAGTCGCTAATGCTTTACATAAGGTACCTAAAAATAGAGGTCAAAGAGCCTTTAATGCTAGAAGTAATGCACGTCAAAATCGAGGTAAAAAAGCACCTAATGGTATAAATAAGGCACCTAAAAATAGAGGTCAAGAGCCTCTAATGCTACAAGTAATACACCTTAAGATCGAGGTCAAAAAGCCCCTCTTGCTATATATAGGGCTCCTAGAAATAGAGGTCAAAAAGCTCCTGATGCTATAAATAAGGCATCTAAAAACAGAGGTCAAAGAGCCTCTAATGCTAGAAGTAATGCATCTTAAAATCGAGGTCAAAAAGCCCCTAATGCTATAAACAAGGCACCTAAAAATAGAGGTCAAAGAGCCTCTAATGCTAGAAGTAATGCACCTCAAAATTGAGGTCAGAAAGCCCCTAATGCTATAAACAAGGCATCTAAAAATAGAGGTCAAAGAGCCTCTAATGCTACAAGTAATGCACCTCAGAATCGAGGTAAAAAAGCCTCTAGTGCTATATATAAGGCTCATAGAAATAGAGGTTAAAAAGCTCCTAATGCTATAAATAAGGCACCTAAAAAGAGAGGTCAAAGAGTCTCTAATGCTAGAAGTAATGTACCTCAAAATCAAGGTAAAAAAAAGCCCATAACGCTATAAATAAGGCACCTAAAAATAGAGGTCAAAGAGCCTCTAATGCTACAAGTAATGCACCTCAAAATCGAGGTAAAAAAGCCCCTAAGGCTATATATAAGGCTCCTAAAAGAAGAGGGCAAAACGCCCATAATGCTATAAATAAGGCACCTAAAAAGAGAGGTCAAAGAGCCTCTAATGCTAGAAGTTATGCACCTTAATATCAAGGTCAAAAAGGCCCTTTTGCTATAAATAAGGCACCTAAAAATAGAGGTCAAAGAACTCCTAATGCTAAAAGTAATACACCTCAAAATCAAGGTCAAAAAGCCCTTAATGCTATAAATAAGGCACCTAAAGATAGAGGTCAAAGAGCTCCTAATGCTATGAATAAGGCACCAAAAAAGGAGAGGTCAAAGGGCCTCTAATACTAGAAGTAATGCACCTCAAATTTGAGGTAAAAAAGCCCCTAATGCTATATATCAGGCTCCTACAAATAAAGGTCCTCTTCTTCTTTGTCTGTATCTTTTCCCACTTTTATATGGTCGATGTTTCTGGCCAGCGTTCTCCATCTACCTCTGTCACACACTTCATCACCGGTTAATCCCTTTGATCGAAGGTCATAAAGCCCCTAAAGCTAAAGCTAAGGCACTTTAAAATAGAGGTAAAAAAAATCCTAATGATAGAGATAAGGCACCTCAAAATATAGGTAAAAAAA
Organism: Palaemon carinicauda; assembly: GCF_036898095.1. Lineage (NCBI taxonomy): Eukaryota > Metazoa > Arthropoda > Malacostraca > Decapoda > Palaemonidae > Palaemon > Palaemon carinicauda. The sequence continues at coordinate 78,880,778 of NC_090737.1, read as the reverse complement.
ATCCCCTAATGCTAGAGATAAGGCACCTGGCACCTCAAAATCAGCGGCCAAAAAGCCCCTAATGCTAGAGATAAGGCACCTTAAAACAGATTTCATAAAGTCCCTAACGCTAGAGATAAGGCACCTCAAAACAGAGGTCAAAAAGGCCATAATGCTAGAGATAAGGTGCATAAAAATAGAGGTAAAAAAGCTCCCAAGGTTAGAGAAAGGGCACCTAAAAATAGAGGTAAAAAAAAACCCTAATGCTAGAGATAAGGCACCTAAAAATAGAGGTCAAAAGGCCCCAATTTTAGAGATGAGGCACCTCAACATCGAGGTAAAAGATAAAAAATCCCATAATGCTAGAAATAAGGCTCCTAAAAAGAGGTAAAAAAGCTCCTGATGCTAAAGATAAGACATCTCAAAATAAGAGGTCAAAAAGGCCCTAATGCTAGAGATAAGGCCACTCAAAATAAGAGGTAAAAAGCTCATAAAGCTGGAGATAAGGCACCTCAAAATAGGAGGTCAAAAACCCCCTAAGGGTAGAGATAAGGCACCTCAAAATAGATGTCATAAAGCCCCTAAAGCTAAAGTTAAGCCACTTAAAATAGAGGTAAAAAGCCCCTAATGCTAGAGATAAGGCACCTCAAAATAGAAGCCAAAAATCAACTAGTGCTAGAGATAAGGCACCTAAAAATAGAGGTAAAAAAGCCCCTAATGCTAGCGATAAAGCACCTCAAAAGAGAGGTCAAAAAGCCCCTAATGCTAGAGATAAGGCACCTCAAAATAGAGGTCAAAGAATCTCAAATGCTAGAAGTAAGGCACCTCAAAATAAGAGGTCAAAAAGCCCCTGATGCTAGAGGTAAGGAACCTCAACATGTTGGCCAAAGAGGTGCTAATATTAATTACAGCATATACTTTATGTA
>NC_090737.1:78869873-78872373 GCF_036898095.1 Palaemon carinicauda | reverse complement strand
AATGCCATTCTACATTTACTGTCTTCCTGAATGGGTATTTGATAGTATCCTGATTTTAAATCAACAGCAGTAAAATATTTACTATCCCGTCCGTACCTTCACAAGTAATTCTTCGATCCAGGGCAATGGAAATGCAATATCCTCAGTGACTGCATTCAACTTTCTATAATCAACACACAATTTTACCCAGCCATCCTTTCTCCTAACAGCTACAACCGGAGAAGCCCAGGGAGACTCACTCTCCTCGACTATTCTTAGTTCCCTTAATTTAATAATTTCCCTTTCTATCTCTCCCTGGAAATGAATGGTACCTTATAAGGCCTTGACCTGATTGGCTCCGCTTGCCCAGTTTTAATGTTAAAGGGAAATCAATCAATCATCCTGGGTGGCTAATTGCCAATTACAATTACATCAGAATAATTATTGATAATGTCACTAACTACAGGTTGATATTCTGACGGACATATTTTTTGCGCTTGCATAATCAGATTCTGAGCGCGTACATCAGTGCAGGCTGGAGTTGTGGCTCCCAGGATCCCATCACTAGAGATTTCACATAACTGTAATTCAACCACAGAATCACTTTCTAACACAACTCTTTTATTGGACAAATTAACAATCGTTATTTAAGTTTTGTTCTCTTTTATTTTCGCAAAGCCCTCTAAAATTACATCCACCCAATTGTCATGGAGTTTAACAACGACCTTGGATCCTTCCAGATGAGGGATACATGGGGTCACTGATATCCTCGTAAGTGTCTAGGGAGACAACAATTCTTTCCCAGGTACAGTTTTTATCTTGCTTAAATGTCTCTACGAGCCCACACAAGAACTTACTCTCTCATGACTGTCTATCGGCAAAAAACATTCCCATGCTTGTACTGTTATTGTATCTTTTCTCCAAGAAATGCATATTTGATTACTAGAAAACAGATTTATTCCTAATATAGCCTTGATTCCTGGAATTTCTAAGGGGGGTAAGGAAAAAAAATCATGTGTAAACTTCACAGATCCCACCTTAGAGATGACGATCGTTGTATGGTGTATGCATATTTTATTTCCTCCTGGCATGTCACGGACAAGAGATGCTGCTGAGTGTAATGGAATTGAGGAGAATTGTTTTTCAATCAGTGAAACAATGGTCCCTGTGTCGATCAGAGCTCGAATGGATTTATCTGGCAGGTCAATCCTAACTGCTACCATTCCTAGCTGGCTATTACAATACATGGGGCATGGGCCAGTGACCTCAAATCTACAGGGGGGGGGGGGGAAGTTTTGCATTAGCCACAGCCTGCCCGCCATCAGCATTTTTCCCTGGGCACTCTCGAGATAGATGACCGTAGGCCTGACAAGTGTAACAGCATGGGGATCCCTGGGTGTGGCACTCCACTCATCTTTGCCCCTCTCCCCAACACTGCCAATATCTGAAGACTTTTCTCACCTACTGACTGCTTTCTTCCCTCTCCCGTTTTGGGGGTTGGTGAGTGCCTCTCATGACTACCCACTTTTCGGAATCGGGCCAGTTATTCCCACTTATTTTTTCTTCTGGCAAACTGTCTAAAATGTTTGGTATCACGCACACTACGTCTGCTTACGAGCCATTGTCATCAAACAAATAACCAAATGAATACAGGTTTATTAATCTTTGAATATTTTTACAGGCAAGTACTTTTTATCACCTTCTGGGAGATTGGCACTCTGAGTAGCAAACGAATCGCAATCCCAAAAAATACGAGTTGCAAAACAAAAAACGGATTCACCTTCCCGAATTTTGGGTTTGTAATTTTCTTTTATGTCCCCCTTTCTCACATCAGATAAGGCATATTTCTCGTTTAAACATTGTTTTATTTAAGTATAACTTCTTAAACTGTCTTGTGGCCAACACATTGCTTCCATTTCCGGAGCATCTTTTAGCAATCTAATTACTTGAATAGGTTTTTCTCTTTTTGACCACCCATACGTGGCTATTTCAAAGACTTTGAAAAAAAACTTCAATTAATTGAAACCCTTCGTTAGGCCTCTGATCATCAAAAGACCTAACACTTGCCTGGAGTTCTGACAATTTTTGAACTACGATTTGCGTATTTTTCCTCGGCTATGCATGTGTTCTTTCACTTGTGTGTTTTTGGACTTAGTTCTTGTACGTCGGATATGCTGTTGTTGCACGCCACTCCTCTTTCAAACAAGAATCTGTTTATTACTTCATCTAAGATATCTAACTTATTTTCCAGTTCTTGCATTCTAATTTCCTGTCTGTGTTCTTCATCAACAATGCTATATGCCACTTCTCCTTCATTCTCATCTCCTGCAGCAGCAGCGTCTGCTGCGTTAGTCCTTCTGTGTCTTGTTATCATGAACAATAATTTTACCGGCTTAATGAAAAACTTTGCTCACAGCATACCTAAACAGACATATTCTTACACCTGACACCAATACGTCACGTGTCCACGGATAATGAGACATCAGAACATGGTTTTTTTTTAACTTTATTACAAAAGGTT
>NC_090737.1:78822373-78864873 GCF_036898095.1 Palaemon carinicauda | reverse complement strand
AGTCTTTCTGGTACAACTCAGGAACATAAATGGTGGTCTACCCTTAAATCTGCACTCTTTGGTGTAGATGCAACAGTTCCCCCTTTACTTAAACCAGATGGGTAAGTCACTCACTGTCCAAAAAATAAGGCAACCCTTTTGGCTGATTTTTTTTACAGTAAAAAGAGTAATAAAATACTTGAACTTCCTTATTCATGTTTTCCTGAGGCTAAACTAACTAGTTTAGCTTTTCGATTTCGTGAAATTAAAGCTCTGTTGATTGACCTTGATGCTTATGGAGGTGTAGACCCAAATGGTATGTCTCCATTATTTTTTAAAAAGACAGTTATCTGCTATTTTGCGCAAGTTAGCAAGAAGAGGAGCTTTTATCCCTTGTTGGAGGATTGGTAATGTTACACCTGTATATAAATGTGTTTGTGGTAGCTCAAGTCCCAATGATTACCGCCCAATTTCCATAACTCCCATATTATCTAAAATTTTTGAGCGCATTCTAGCAAAACGTCATTTATTCCCTAGTTTGTAATTTGGTTTTCGTAAAGGCCTTTGAGCACGTGATGCCCTCCTTACGATTTCCAATGTTGTACAAAAATCCCTTGATTGTGGTCAGGAAGTTTGTATGATTGGCCTTGATTTTAGGGTTGCCTTTGACCATGTTAATCATGAGGCCCTCATTTTCAAACTGAAACAGTTGGGAGTGGATGTGTCGTTGTTATTGATTTTTTAAGTAATAGATCTCAAAGTGGTGTTGTTGATGGGCACCATAGTGAGTATAGGTGTGTGATATATGGTGTTCAATAGGATAGTGTTCTTGGCTCATTACTTTTCATACTATATACTCATGACATGTGGTTTGGCTTAGAAAACAAGCTTGTTGCATATACAGATGATGAATCCCTTAATAGAGATTTAGCTCAAATTAGTGCATGGTGCAAATTATGGGGTATGAGGTTGAATCCTAACAAAACTCAAAGTATGATTGTAAGTAGGGCAAGGACGGTGGCTCCTCAACATCTGGATCTCAGTATTGATAATGTTTCTTTAAATTTGTATGACTCTTTTAAGATTTTAGGTGTGATTCTCGACTGCAAATTTACTTTTGAGAAACACAGTAGGACTGTGGCTTCTTAAACTGCACAAAAAATTGGCTCATTGAAAAAGTCTTTTAAGATTTTTTATCAATCTACTCAGAAGAAGTATTTTAATTCTTACATTCTACCTTGTTTTGAGTATTGTTCTTCTGTCTAGTGTTCAGCTGCTGATTCTGATCTTAATTTCTTGGACAGAATCTTACGGTCTATTTAATTTCTTATTCCTGATCTAGATATTAATCTTTGGCATTGTCGTTCAATTAGTTCATTGTGCATGTTGCATAAGATTTTTTCATGACTCTGACCATTCTTTACATTAAGATCTCCCTGGACAATTCTATCCTGTTCGTAATACTAGGCTGGCAGTTAATTCTAATAGACAGGCCTTCTCCATTATGAGGCTCAATAATACACAGTGTATTAGAAGTTTTATTCCAGAGTTACCAAGTTTTGGAAGTATCTTCCTAATCAGGTAGTTGAATCAGTAGAACTCCAAAAGTTCAAAGTTGCAGCAAATGTTTTTATGTTGACCAAGCTGACATGAGTCTTTTTATAGGTTACATATGACATATCAGTTTTAGACGTTGTTGATAGTTTAAATAGGACATATCTGTTTTGACATTGTTAATGTTTTAGAATGATTTATTGTTAACTTGTCTCATCATTTATTTATTTTCTTATTTCCTTTCCTCACTGAGCTAATTTTCCGTATTTGAGCCCTTGGGATTATAGCATCTTGCTTTTCCAACTAGGCTTGTAGCTTGGCTAATATATATATATATATATATATATATATATATATATATATATATATATATATATATATATATATATATATATATATATATATATATATATATGTGTGTGTATATATATATATATATATATATATATATATATATATATATATATATATATATATATATATATATATATATATATATATATATATATATATATATATATATTATAACTGTCGAGAGAGGGTTGTAAACTCTAAGGCAGGATGCAATCAACTGAGTTATATTGTTATAGAACACTCTCCTTTATATACAAAACCTCAAGGCAACAGGACATAAGGAGTTAACAAGACAGACAATGTTAGAGAGGAAACAGCAGACATGAATTTTCATGTTCAATTAGTGCGAGGGAAGAGCAAAGATACAAGCGTAATATATGCAAAAGGAATTATGTACAATTGTGTGACACACGGTTGGTACATGGCTCCTCCCCTAAAAATGACATACTGTACATATTAAATAGGGCGCCCTGATCTGGAGAGGCGAAGTGTAGGTGGGTCATATGGCAGAAGATAAGCAGGTTTTAGCCGATCAATGGAGACCTAGTCTTCTTGGCCCCGAATGTTTAGTAGGAATGCTTTCGGACTGCGTCGGATCACAAGGAAAGGGCCCGTGTAAGGGGGCGTTAGTGGTGGATTGCTAGTGTCGTTCCGCAGGAAGAAGTGCGTTGCAGAGTGCAAGTCTGTTGGTATGTGATGCTTCGCTGGGTGCTTGTAAGTCTGGCGGCACGGAGTGAATTTTCCCACGATGTGACGTATGCGCTGGAGATCGTCGGAGGAGGTTGTAGAAGGAAAAAATCAGCAGGGACGACCAACTGGTCGCCATACACCATTCCAGCTGCCGAGACGTCGAGGGCGTCTTAGGGAGTGGTCCTTAGTCCCAGGAGGACCCAGGGAAGCTGAGTAAACCAGTTGCAATCCTTGCAGCGGGACATCAAAGCTGCTTTGAGGGTGCGATGAAAACGTTCAACCATTCCATTGGCAGCGGGGTTTTAGGCCGTTGTCTAATGTAGGGTGATGCCCAGGAGATTCGCTAATGACGTCCACAATTGAGAGGTGAAAGTGGTTCCCCTGTCAGAAGTAATATGCTCAGGGATACCGAATCTTGAAATCCATCCAGAGAGTAAGGCGGATGTACATGAGGCGGAAGTTGCTGTTTTGATGGGAATGGCTTCAGGACAACGAGTGGAGCGGTCGATGACGGTAAACAGGTAACGATGTCCTTGTGATGTAGGTAGGGGGCCTACAACGTCGACGTGAATGTGTGCGAAACGACGCTGAGGTTGAGGAAAGGTACCCAATCCTGAATCCGTGTGTCGATGTACTTTGGAAGTTTGGCAAGAAGTACAGGCGCGGACCCAATCCTTAGCATCCTTAGAAATGCCGTGCCAAATGAACTTTGCCTTCAGCAGCTGTGCAGTAGAACGGCACGAGGGATGTGAAAGGCCGTGAATGAAATCAAACACCTGTCGGCGCATGGGAGCAGGAATCCAAGGTCGCGGTCTACCAGTACTGGCGTCACAGAGGAGGGTGGTGTTGGAGTCTTCGAGAGGAAAATCTTCCCAATGGAGGGACGTGCAGGAGGTCCTACAAGCTTGATACTCCGGATCCTGTCGTTGGGCTTCAGCCAGGGTGTTGTAATCCAATCCCAGTTGAACGGCAGCCAACGTGTTTCTTGACAGGGCATCGGCAACTGGATTCATTTTCCCAGGGACGTATTGGAGGGTGCAATTGTATTCAGCCACGTCGGAGAGATGTCGGCGGACCAGGCGTCAGACTGTCGAGTGAAGGCGTGCACCCGAGGCATGTGGTCTGTGCGAATGACGAAGGGCGTACCTTTTGAGAAATGGCAAATGTGACGGACAGCCAAGTGCACCGCCAGCAATTCTCGATCGAAGGTAGAATAACCCAATTCTGCCTTGGACAGTTTTCTGCTGAAGAAGTCCAATGGGCGGGGCGAGCCTTTGACCACATGCTCGAGTACTACACCAATAGCGACGTTGCTGGCATGGGTGGAAAAAAGGAGAGGGGCGTGTGGGATAGGAAAAGTGAGAGCCGCAGCAGTTGATAGGGCCTTCTTTGCATTGCAGAAGGCTGCTTCTTGAAGGGGACCCCTCTTCAGGTCCTTTGGCTTGCCCTTGACGGAGGCGTAGAGGGGAGCAAGAGTGGCGGCAATGGCTGGCAGAAAGCGATGAAAATAGTTGATCATGCCCAAGAATTCCTGCAGAGCTTTGATGGTCGAGGACACGGGGAAATTCTGAACGGCTGCTACCTTCTCAGGGAGGGGATGGAATCCTTCAGGAGTGATACGGTGCCATAAAAACGATACTTCATTGGCGCCAGAGGTACACTTGTCGTACCGGACTACAAGGCCGTTTTGTTGCAGGCGGTCGAGCACGATGCGCAGGTGACGGAGGTGTTCCTCTTTTGAGGAGGAGAACACTAGTATGTCGTCCACATAACATACACAGAAAGGGAGGTCCCCTAAGATGTCATCCATGAGACGTTGAAACGTTGCCCCAGCATTACGAAGGCCAAAACAGGAGTAATTGAAGCAGTATGTACCAATCGGAGTGGTGATGGCAGTCTTGGGGATGTCTTCTGGGTTCATAGGCACCTGATAATACCCCTTCAGGAGGTCGAGGGTAGAGAAAACCTTCGCTTTGTGCAGGTATGAGGTGACATCGGCAATGTTTGGGAGGGGGTAGTGATCCGGTTCTGTTTGCATGTTCAGGGGTTTGTAATCCCCGCACGGATGAAGGGAGGCGTCTTTCTTCAGAACGATGTGTAAGGGTGACGACCATGGGCTGGAGGCCTTTTGGCAAAGGCCCATTTTCTCCATTTCGGCGAACGTCTGTTTGGCGGCTGCCAATCGTTCCGGTGCCAGACGTCTGAATTTTGCGAAGACTGGGGGTCCCGTCGTCTTGATATGGTGATAAATATCGTGGTTGGCAGGAACCGTGGGCGTTTGGCAAAGTTCTGGACGGAAAACTTCCAGGTACGACGTGAGGAGGTGGGCGTAGGCATCCGTGGGTGCGCTGATGTGAAGAGCGAGGTTAGAGGGGGCGGGTTGAAGAGGTGTCGACAAGTACGAGTCTGCATTGACCAATCGTCGGTGGGCGACATCGACCAGAAGGTGGAAATGAGAGAGGAAATCCGCACCGAGGATTGGCATTGTGACGTCAGCAACGAGAAACTTCCAATTGAATTTACCGTTTCCGAACGATAATTTGAGGTTCTCGTAACCGTAGGTGGGTATCGCAGATCCGTTGGCAGCTACCAAGCGGACGTCGGCAGATATAGACAGACTACGTCGTGCCTTGAAGAGTTTCCTTGGCAAAAGAGAACGACAGGCACCCGTGTCTACCGATAATCGCACGCCCGTTCCTGCATCCTGTAAAAAGAAAAGATTAGAAACATGGGAGGCCACCGCCACAAGCGATGGCATACTTACAAGTTTTTGGCCACTGACAATCCTTGGCACATTTTTTCACGGTTGCCCCGAATATGAAGTGGTAGTAGCAAAACTGCGGTGGATGGGAGGTAGTAAGTGGCTGTAAAAGTCGTTCGTTGGGGCGCGAGCGATTGGTGGGTGGTGGGCGGCTTTGTCGCCGCTTCGGCACGTCACGGGGTAGGCGTGTATATCCTACGGCATTCATGTCAGCTTCGGTTGACGTTGAATAGGCATTCTCGTCGTCAGGGGTGGAGGCGTTGATGGAGGTCTTGAAGTGGCTGTCCATAAGGGCGTCGGCTTTGGTCATCAAGTCCTTTATGGGTAAACTATCGACATCGGGTATGGCAGCGCTTACGGGTTCCGGTAAACGGCATATCCAAAGGGCACGAAGTAGGTTCACCTCACGAGGAGAGCCGTCTGCGGCAGGTTGAAGGCGAGCAATACTGGTCATTTCCCTGCGGGCAAGCGAAGCCCTTTGGTCCCCCAACGGTTGTTGCGAGAGCTGAAAAAGCTTTGCTATACGGGTGGCTGGCGACGGTGAGTACTGCTGCAGAAGGTATGTTTTGAGGGCGTCATACGCTATTGGGGTGTCTCCTTGTTCACAAAGCCAGTCGGATATTTCTGGTAAGGTGTCCTCGAGTATTGCCGCGAGAACATAATCCGCTTTGGTGGTTGAGCGAGTCACGCCCCTGATACGAAAGTGGACTTCTGGGCGCTGAAACCAAGCAAACGCCTCTCCGCTAGCGAACGGTGAAAGTTTCAATGAGGCGGCCGCAGCGCCAAATGCTGTAGAAGAGTTCGTCTCCGTCATAGTACCAACGATGGACGGGCGAGGGAGGTGGGGGTGGAAGGCAGTGTGAGCAAGTCGACTTCCGGGGTCACCAATGTGACGGCCTAGAGAGGGTTGTGAACTCAAAAGCAGGATGCAATCAACTGAGTTATATTGTTATAGAACACTCTCCTTTATATAAAAAACCTCAAGGCAACAGGACATAACAAGTTAACAAGACAGACAATGTTACAGAGGAAACAGCAGACATGAATTTTCTTGTTCGTTTAGTGCGAGGGAAGAGTGAAGATACAAGCATAATATATGCAAAAGGAATTATGTACAATTGTGTGACACACGGTTGGTACAATATATATATATATATATATATATATATATATATATATATATATATATATATATATATATATATATATATATATATATATATATATATATATATATATATATATATATATATATATATATATATATATATATATATATATATATATATATATATATATATATATATATATATATATATATATATATATATATATGTGTGTGTGTGTGTGTGTGTGTGTGTATTCTTATATCTATACTATATATGATTCGGATTTAGCTTATGTTATTTTCCATTGCTTTTGCAATATTGTATGAATATAATTTTCCAATTGACAAGCCAGTAGTCTGATATTGTTGCAAATTACACCAGTCATTTCTATGAAGGTTATAGTATAGTAATTGTTTATTTGCCTTTATTATGGTATAATAATAAAAATTAATTAGTACTCATCATGATCAGCTAGTGCTTTTATGGTCATCGTTTTACACTTGGCCATATCCAGGGTAGTAAAATAATGTAACGAATATAGTTCCAATACTAAATAAAATTTCAATTTACCGAAAGCCTAATAGTTAGAATTCTGGCTAATAGAAAAATCAATATAACTAAGTTTGCATAGAATGATGCAATTTTCAGTAATCTTTGTTTAAAAATCGCCTAATGTATATCTTTAATACATTTTTTATCAATAAATTAAGTTTATTTCTTTGTGAAATCATGTAGAAATAGATTTAGTGGATTCTCACCTAAGAATATAGGAACAAAATTTTAATTATTCTTCCACTTACTATTCTATATATTATACACTAAGCCATTTACCTACTGTGTATTTCAAAATGAATATGTGATATGGATTCAGGTGATAAGTATTTATGTTCCACATTATTGATGAAAATAAAAGTACATTGGGAAAAGAAAGATCTGGAGGTACTAGTCAGTTAATGACCATGTACTGAAGGAAAATCTCATTAATGTTTAATTGAAATAACCGAAAAGATTACGAGAAAAAAATTATAAATTTGACCCTGAATATAGGTAAGACAAAAGAGTTAGGTAGGGAAGTAGTGAGAAGAGCACACTACTAGGACAATACTTGATGTCTAATCATAGTTGATGGCTAATAAAGCATACATATATCTAATCTTGAGGTTGTTGTCACCTGCCTGAGTCCTTTTATCCGATGTTACATCATAGACATAATACTCCAGGAAATTCTATTAGGGTAGTTTTCTGAGATAAACAATTGCGCAACGATATTTCTAAGTTTAGCTACTGGATGACTATATATTCTTATAGTGTGGACAGAAAACACAGTTTTTGGGCTACATCTTGAAATTCATGGTAAAACATCTAGTACTAGAATCCCTGGGGTGTAACTTTTGCATCATCAAGCATTTTGCAATATAGACGATTGATGGTGGAATTTTTACTTTATTGCTATTTTGTGTTTGTGACGATTTTGTTTTTGGATTTCATATACCTGGTTTTAAAAATAATGTTAGACCTTATATATGGTTGCTTGAACGTCACTCTGTGTGGGAAAATAAAGTATATTGGAGATATAGTTTTGGGTAGGACAACTAAATGGCCCAAATTTGGGAAATTAGTTTTGATTTTTAGAAGGCTTTGTTGGTTTCACCGAGTATAAGAGAAATAAACATGAACTATCACACATCAAAATTCCACACCAGTTTATTGCTATGGTAGTATAATTTTATTCATTATAATGTGTTTATTATGTGTATTATAATGTTACTTAGTGATCATCCATTGCTGTGACTCAGTCATCTCGGTTATTGTTACCCTTACTAACTTTGAAAATAGAATAAATTAAAATTTGTTTGTTAGAAATTAATTTGAGTATACTTGGGTCAGATTGAGAAAGGAAAGGTGGTCTTTTTATCCTCATAGATACTGTACCAACCGTGTGTCACACAATTGTACATAATTATTTTGTATATGTTATGGTTGTATCTGCGCTCTTCCCTCGCACTAAAAAGAACCTGAATGATCATGTCTCCGTTTTGCTCAGTAACATTATCTGTCTCTCGAACAGGTCATGTCCTGTTGCCTTGAGATTTTGTATATAAAGAAGAGTGTTCCTTAATAAATAACTCAGTCGTTTCCAATCTGCCTTTGAGTTCACATCCTCTCTCGGCCCGTCAAATTGGTGACCCCGGAAGTCGACTCGCTCCCAACGCCTTCCACCCCCACCCCCTCGCCCCTAAATCGTTGGTACTATGGCGGACTCTACGGCAGTTGGTGCTGCGGCCGCTCCATTCAAACTTTCATCGTTTGCCAGCGGAGAAGCGTTTGCTTGGTTTCAGCGCGTAGAAGTCCCGTTTCGTATCAGGGGCGTGACTCGCTCAACCACCAAAGCGGATTATGTTCTTGCGGCGATACCCGAGCACACCTTCCCAGAAATATCCGACTGGCTTTGTGAACAAGGAGACACCCCAATAGCGTATGACGCCCTCAAAACATACCTTCTGCAGCAGTACTCGCCGTCGCCAGCCGCCCGTATAGCAAAGCTTTTTCAGCTCTCGCAACAACCGTTGGGGGACCAAAGGGCTTCGCTTGCCCTCAGGGAAATGACCAGTATCGCTCGCCTTCAACCTGCCGCAGACGGCTCTCCTCGTGAGGTGAACCTACTCCGTGCCCTTTGGATATGCCGTTTACCTGAACCTGTGCGCTCTGCCGTACCCGATGTCGATAGTTTACCCATAAAGGACTTGATGACCAAAGCCGACGCCCTTATGGACAGCCACTTCAAGACCTCCATCAACGCCTCCACCCCTGACGACGAGGATGCCTATTCAACGTCAACCGAAGCTGACATGAATGCCGTAGGACATACACGCCTACCCCGTGACGTGCCGAAGTGGCAACAAAGCCGCCCATCACCCACCAATCGCTCGCGCCCCAACGAACGACTTCTACAGCCACTTACTACCTCCCATCCACCGCAGTTTTGCTACTACCACTTCAGATTCGGGGCAACCCCGAAGAAATGTGCCAAAGATTGTCAGTGGCCAAAAAACGTGTAAGTAGGCCATCGCTTGTGGCGGTGGCCTCCCATGTTTCTAATCTTTTCTTTTTACAGGATGCAGGAACGGGCGTGCGATTTTTGGTAGATACGGGTGCTTGTCGTTCTCTTTTGCCAAGGAAACTCTTCAAGGCACGACGTAGTCTGTCTACATCTGCCGACGTCCGCTTGGTAGCTGCCAACGGATCTGCGATACCCACCTACGGTTATGAGAGCCTCAGATTATCGTTCGGAAACGGTAAATTCAGTTGGAAGTTTCTCGTTCCTGACGTCACAATGCCAATCCTCGGTGCATATTTCCTCTCTCATTTCAACCTTCTGGTCGATGTCGCCCACCGACGATTGGTCAACGCAGACTCGTACTTGTCGACACCTCTTCAACCCGCCCCCTCTAACCTCGCTCTCCACATCAGCGCATCCACGGATGCCTACGCCCACCTCCTCACGTCGTACCCGGAAGTTTTCCGTCCAGAACTTCACCAAACGCCCAGGGTTCCTGCCAAGCACGGTATTTATCACCATATCAAGACGACGGGACCCCCAGTCTTCACAAACTTCAGACGTCTGGCACCGGAACGATTGGCAGCCGCCAAACAGACGTTCGCCGAAATGGAGAAAATGGGCCTTTGCCAAAAGGCCTCCAGCCCATGGTCGTCACCCTTACACATCGTTCTGAAGAAAGACGGCTCCCTCCGGCCGTGCAGGGATTACAGGCGCCTGAACATGCAAACAGAAGCGGATCACTACCCCCTCCCAAACATTGCCGATACAACATCCTACCTGCACAAAGCAAAGGTTTTCTCTACGCTCGACCTCCTGAAGGGGTATTATCAGGTGCCTATGAACCCAGAAGACCTCCCCAAGACCGCCATCACCACTCCGTTTGGCACATACACCTTCAATTACTCCTGTTTTGGCCTTCGTAATGCTGGGGCAACGTTTCAACGTCTCATGGATGGCATCTTAGGGGACCTCCCTTTCTGTGTATGTTATGTGGACGACATACTTGTGTTCTCCTCCTCAAAAGAGGAACACATCTGTCACCTGCGCATCGTGCTCGACCGCCTGCAACAAAACGGCCTTGTAGTCCGGTACGACAATTGTACCTTTGGCGCCAACGAAGTGTCGTTCTTAGCGCACCGTATCACTCCTGAAGGAGTCCATCCCCTCCCTGAGAAGGTAGCAGCCGTTCAGAATTTCCCCACGCCCTCGACCTTCAAAGCTCTGCAGGAATTCTTGGGCATGATCAACTATTATCACCATTTTCTGCCAGCCATTGCCGCCACTCTTGCTCCCCTCTACGCCTCCCTCAAGGGCAAGCCAAAGGACCTGAAGTGGGGTCCCCTTCAAGAAGCAGCCTTCTGCAATGCAAAGAAGGCCCAGCAGCTCTCACTTTTCCTACCCCACACGCCCCTCTCCTTCTCTCCACCGATGCCTGCGACGTCGCTATTGGTGTAGTACTCGAGCAGGTGGTCAAAGGCTCGCCCCGCCCATTTGCCTTCTTCAGCAGAAAACTGTCCAAGGCAGAATTGTGTTATTCTACCTTCGATCGAGAATTGCTGGCGGTGCACTTTCGCCATTTCTTAGAAGGTACGCCCTTCGTCATTCGTACAGACCACAAGCCTCTGGTGCACGCCTTCACTCGATAGTCTGACGCCTGGTCCGCCCGTCAACGCCGACATCTCTCCGCCGTGGCTGAATACAATTGCACCCTCCAATACGTCCCTGGGAAAATGAATCCCGTTGCCGATGCCCTGTCAAGAAACACGTTGGCTTCCGTTCAACTGGGATTGGATTACAACGCCCTGGCTAAAGCCCAACGACAGGATCCGGAGTATCAAGCTTGCAGGACATACTGCACGTCCCTCTGTTGGGAGGATTTTCCCCTCGAAGACTCCAACACCATCCTCCTCTGTGACGTCAGTACTGGTAGACCGCGACCTTGGATTCCTGCTCCCATGCGCCGACAGCTGTTTGATTTCATCCACGGCCTTTCACATCCCTCGTGCCGTTCTACTGCACAGCTGCTGAAGGCAAAGTTCATTTGGCACGGCATTTCTAAGGATGCTAAGGATTGGGTCCGTGCGTGTACTTCTTGCCAAACTTCCAAAGTACATCGACACACGGATTCAGGAGTGGGCACCTTTCCTCAACCCCAGCGTCGTTTCGCACACATTCACGTCGACGTTGTAGGCCCCCTACCTACATCACAAGGACATCGTTACCTGTTTACCGTCATCGACCGCTCCACTCGTTGTCCTGGAGCCATTCCCATGGAAACTGCAACGTCCGCCTCATGTACATCCGCCTTACTCTCTGGATGGATTTCAAGATTCGGTATCCCTGAGCATATTACTTCTGACAGGGGAACCACTTTCACATCTCAATTATGGACGTCATTAGCGAATCTCCTGGGCATCACCATACATCAGACAACGGCCTACAACCCCGTTGCCAATGGAATGGTTGAACGTTTTCATCGCACCCTCAAAGCAGCTTTGATGTCCCGCTGCAAGGATTGCAACTGGTTTACTCAGCTTCCCTGGGCCCTCCTTGGACTAAGGACCACTCCTAAAGACGCCCTTGACGTCTCGGCAGCCGAAATGGTGTATGGCGACCCGTTGGTCGTCCCTGCCGAATTTTTCCCTTCTACGACTTCCTCCGACGATCTCCAGCACATACGTCACGTCGTGGGAAAATTTACTCCGTGCCGCCAGACTTACAAGCCCCCAGCGAAGCATCACATACCAACGGACTTGCACTCTGCAACGCACGTCTTCCTGCGCAACGACACCAGCAAGCCACCACTAATGCCCCCTTACACGGGCCCTTTCCTTGTGATCCGACGCAGTCCGAAAGCATTCCTCCTAAACATTCGGGGCAAAGAAGGCTGGGTCTCCATTGATCGTCTAAAACCTGCTTATATTCTGCCAGATGACCCGCCTACAGTTCGCCTCTCTAGATCAGGGCGCCCTATTTAACCTGTACAGTATGTCATTTTTAGGGGGGGAGCCATGTACCAACCGTGTGTCACAAAATTGTACATAATTATTTTGTATATATTATGGTTGTATCTGCGCTCTTCCCTCGCACTAAAAAGAACCTGAATGATCATGGGTCCGTTTAGCTCAGTAACATTATCTGTCTCCCGAACAGGTCATGTCCTGTTGCCTTAAGATTTTGTATATAAAGAAGAGTGTTCCTTAATAAATAACTCAGACGTTTCCAATCTGCCTTTGAGTTCACATCCTCTCTCGGCCCGTCACAATACGTTTAAGATGAAGTGTAATAAGGATAGTTTAACTAGCATAAAATAATCAAGTGTCAAAAATATCCGAGACAGATCAATAATACATTATAATTTTTGGCAAATCAGATAAATAGATCAAAGTGAAATGCAATATAATAAAATTCGCTTAAAAATTAAAGTATTAGTTAATTTCATAGTTGATAATGTTTCATGAGGTTACAATTTCTTGATGTTTATTTATCTACATTCACCCTTCAAAGAAGGTGAGTATTGTTTTCAGTGGTGTGTGCGGACATAATGCCGTATGCACTTAAGCCGAAAGACAAGAGGCTGAAGTCAAGAAGCCGAACGGACATGAACAAAATGGACATGAAGCTAAATGCAGATGAAGTCGAATGGACGAGAAGAAAGATGGGCCAGTCAAAACAATCTTGGATTGGTAGTAAATTACAAAATATATAATCGATGATAGGATACACGACTTCTAAGGTATTTTGAGAGTACATGGTTAGGAGTAGATAAGTGAAGCAAGGAGATTTTTTTTATATAAAATTATGGTCAGTTCACGCTCTAGTTATGGATAATTTACCCAGAACTAACAACTCACTTGAAGGGTAGTATGTGGATTTAAAATAAAAAGAAATATATATATATATATATATATATATATATATATATATATATATATATATATATATATATATATATATATATATATATATATATATATATATATATATATATATATATATATATATATATATATATATATATATATATATATATATATATATATATATATATATATATATACATACATTTTTGGGCTCAAACCATGGTGTCCTGATGGAAGGTTCCTTTTTGGTAGCTTCCTTGGGTATATAACTACTAAGACATTCCCAGAGAATTTAACCACAGGTTATCAAAGAATTCTAACTTCTGGAGCGAGTATCCTAAAGGTTTCCCTTTAAGACATCGTATATCAACAGGGGACGCATGTATTAACGCGCCACATAGCTATCTGCACCCCATACAGAGTTAACACTTTGATATGGAGGGACAGAGAATAGCTGGGGAGCTGTTCCACAGCTAATCCCGTCCGTGGCTACTTTTGGTACTCGAGACGTAAACAAACGGGCACCACCGCTAGATGACGCCACGTCCGTCCTCATCCTTCATTTAGTAGCTCGCCTTACTAGTCGGATTTTTCCCTGTGTGATTTTATCGACTTGCATCTTAGCCATGTCTCTACCCTCGGCCTCGCCTTCTTCTGGAAAGTTGAGTACAAGGTTCCAGTATTGTTTATATAAGCTCTGACCGTAAGGTAACTTTTACTTTTCAAGATATTTGATGTTTTGTGGCAGAGCTGTGCCGCGACCGGACCGGCCATTTTATGGCGTCGCTGTTTTTTTTTCATGCCTTATTTAGATAGCCTCAACAGCGTTTTCCGGCCTCATTAACTAATCGATACTATTAGTTATTTAGTTTTCATAGCTAGGAACTTTTATATCGTGTTTTGACGCTTTATTATCGGTCATCAACTGACTCCATACCAGTTAGCTAGTATAGCCCTAGGCCAGAGCGCCTATATCAGTGTTCATGCATGATATTTATCAGTGATCCTAGGTTTATTTATGAAGATAGTGGCATTATTTTACAATACTATTGACTGTGATGCAAGTGTTTTCGCCTTCAGGGTCCATATAAGGGACAGGTTAGATAGTGTGTCTTTCTAACCTAACCTACAAGTAGGACCCCTATATGCTTCCTTCATCCCCTGCCTTAGGGCATCCCCTCTGTATAGCCTTGCTCCCCCTACCACGTAAGGGGATCAAGCTCATACCAGAGTATTTTATCGCTTCTGTCCTCCCTAAGGGTATGATCCGAGAATGAGGAACGGCTAGTCCTTCCTCTATTGCTGGGGCTAGGTCTCCGACCTTCCCTGCAATAGCGATACGTCTTCCATCCTTCCTAGTTCAGGGTGTAACATCCCTGCTCTAGGTTAGGTTTTGGAGGGGTTAGTTCTGTACCTTGCTGAAACGATACCCATGCACCGTTTTCAGACAGGCTGCCTTACCTTAGGCTAGGGAGTGTCCTCCCTTCCTTGGTGGCCGCTCTGGTACAGAACCTCCTCCACAGAAGACCCTTCTCTTCTCCCCTCCCCACCTATCTCTTGTATGGCCTAGCCTATACTTAGGTTAGTCTATACCCATCTGTCCCCTATCCTACAACTCCTCCTTAGGGTGGAGTGATAGGGCTACCTTGAGCTCCTGTGTGCAGTCCGCTCTGGTACATATACCCTTCATAGTGTCCTATGGGGTTAACCACTGGATGCAATCTGTCTACAGGGGTTCTCCCCCCTCTTGGGTGTTCCCTTCCCTCCCTTGGGCCCCCTTAGCTCCCGGTCCTCTGCGGCCCCTGCTTCTGGGTGATAGGGCTAACCTCTATCATGGGTACACCCTCTCAGGTGGGATGTCTCGGGGTCCGTGGCCGGACCCCTACATCCCCCCCTTCTGTCTCTTTCACTATCCTGGTGCCGGTCCCTTGCCACCTCTACTGTCGGTGATACCCACCTCCTACCTTGGTGACTTACCTCTTGCCCTCTGGGCCGTCAGTCCTCCGTGTGCCGGGGGACTGCCGCCTGCCGCCGGCGCCTAGTCGATGGCCTTCCCTCTTTCCTCATAGCTTCAGTCGTCCGTCCACCGGCCGGCCCCCGGAGTGCCGGCATCCGCTGCCGGAAGTCCGGTTTTGCTATAACCATCCTTGTTCCCGTCACCAATCCGGCAACCTCCGGCTGCCGGAGCCGCCGCTGTGCCGGCGGCCGCCACCCTGGTATTACTCTTGACTTCTATATTGTCTTCCCTAATGCCAGAAACTCTGCTGGAGCGGCCTCTGGCGTGCCGGAGGTCTGCCGGAGCCTTCCGGAGGCGTCAAGGCGACTTGCACCCCCTTCTACTAGCTTTCATCTGATGTTGATAGCCCTACATCGCAACCAGATGGTTTGATTACATAATGGATAGGTATTGCCTTACCGTTCCATTAGTAACCATGCTATCTTCTTGCATATCACAGATTTCCAGCATGCTACGTGTATCTTAGCACGGCCGGTTATCGGAAACCGTTACCCTATGGGATCTTCTACGTTCCCAATCCTTGGGTCTGAGTGGCCTCAGTCCCAGTTCTATATCCTTGGCAATCCCCACTAGAATTCCCACTGCCTTCACGGCATGCTATGCTGAATTCTGCCCTGTGTCCTCGGTCACAACAAATTGCCTACGGATAAGGTTACGGTAACCGGCCGGGCGGGTTACACGGAGGATGTGTCTATCTCCTTTTCCGCCCACTCTCTGAACGTCACAATATTTCTACCACTGAATAATAGGTTAAAGATTAATCACTTAATACTTAACCTTAAAATAGAAGTCATCCTTATGACTCCCCCATACTCATGTCCTCTTTCTCTTACAGGAGGAGTATGTGAAGTGTGACCATGGCTTCTGTGGAGTGAAGCGCCCGCACTTTTATGGGCACACGGCGTGTAGGACTCACGCCCCTTGTACAAACAAAAAAGATGATCTGAAGTTCTGGGACCCACTGAACTGTACGGTCTACCAGGAACGCCTGGTCGAGGCATTCAATAACCCTCCCTCAGCGGAGGTTAGGGACGCTTCTCGAGAGAAGCTACGCAAATGGGTGCGTGGCTTCCAGAAGAACGCCACTGGACCGTACTTTGCCACCGAAGACTTGAGGGCCTTACTGTTCCCAAAGGCATCCCCAGACTCTGTGGTCCCCAAGGATCAGATCCCCACCGTCCAGATCACGGTGGAACCCGATGTTGTCATGGCTCAGTCCATGCACTAGTGTCGCCTGGATACCGACAACGCGGAATGTATGTCGGAAATGTCGGAGACAACGGAGAGGAACCTCATGGCCGAAGAATTGGACTATGAGTAGGACCAAGTGGAATACGCTGGGTCGGAGCAAGAGGTCGCTAAGCCTTCCACCACCACCCCAACTCCTACACCAACGGAAGTATCACTCCTGTCTACCTCCGCCACCCCGGACCCCATCCCAACCAGCGCCCAGGAGATGTTTCGGACGCTCGAAGCCATCATGGACAAGAAACTCCGTGAGACACACGAATACATCAGGACCATGGGAAGTTCCAAGGAGCCGAAAAGGAATTCGGTTAAGGACCTCCCTGCATACTCGCACGCCAACCCCTGGAGGTATGCCGAGCATATGCCGATCGCAACGGGCAGGATCTTCATCAGTGAGAAGGTTGGCTCGGTTGTCCTGGAAGAAGTGGAATTCTTCCCAAGTTTTAAGGCTTACCCGGACTGTTACATCCGGCTTCGATCCGAACCTGCCTCTAAAGAAGAGACCGAACCTAAGGAGGTGATAGTGTTCGATCTCCCGAAGGCCCAGGCTATGATGGCCAACACCCTTAAAAGTAGGGGTTTTACCTGCTCAAAGCTTCCGGCGTTGAGCAAGAAGCACCCTACCTACGTCGCACCTGATGATGCGATCCTCCCCTTCATGGAAAAGGCCTTCGCAGCGGTACACAGGGCAGTGGAAGAAGGGAAACCTTTCCCTGCACTGGAGGAGTGCAGACCCTTCTCCCTGGTCACTCACCCCGATGCTCGACACTGGAAGGATGTCCAACATACCTTCGTGGTGGGAAAACTAGATCCTGACGTTGCTGGACGTCAGTTTAACGGAGACCTCCCGAAACTTAATGACCACCTCCTTCGTCGGGAACAAGATACGAAAGAAAGACTTACCGCATCCATGTCCCTCCAGGTCCAGCTTGACGTCATGGCCGGTGACACTAGAGTCCCCGACCACTACATGGTGCTCGCCAAGACGCATCTGGCGATTGTAGTCAAGGACTTACACAGCTTCATGAAGGCTCGGAGAGCCTGTCGTGAATTCGTGTTCTCAAGTGCTACAGTGAGACACGAACCCCGGAGACTGATTTCCTCCAACATCTGGGGTAAGCACCTCTTTCCCTCTGATCTGGTGAAAGAGATTACCGACAAGGCCGCCACGGAGAACAGGAACCTTCTTCACAAGTGGGGCATGTCGAAAAAAAGGAAATCCTCTCAGGACGACGGCCCTCAACCTAAGAGGAGATCCTCCAAGCCGAAACCCCAACAATGTCAACAGAGACGGCAGTTTCCGGGACCTGCTACTCCCCAAGTGGCTGCTCAGCCACAACAGACCTTTCAGCTGGTCACCCAGCCGGTCTTGCCCCAATCACCGATTTTCACCCCTGCCTTTGAGCAACAGACGACTACCTTTCGTCCCAAAGGTTGAGGCTCAAGCAGAGGTGCAGGCAAGAGACGCATCTCGCCATTCCTCCAGAGGCAGAGGAGGAAAGGGAGCTAGCGGCCGAGGTGGTACACCCTCGGGACACGAGAAGCAATGAAGTGCTTCCGGTGGGAGGAAGACTCCGCCAATTCCAGGATCGTTGGACCTTCGATCCCGGGGCACACAGCATCGTCGACAAGGGTCTAGGCTGGAGTTGGACTCAACCACACCCAACCTTCCAGCAATTCTTCCAACAATCTCCCCCCCCCTTTCTGGAAGAATATGTCCTAGATCTCTTGAACAAGAAGGTGATTAGGAGGGTAAAGCCAACCAGGTTCCAAGGGAGACAGTTTTGCGTCCCCAAGAAGGACTCAGACAAGCTCAGAGTCATTCTAGTCTTATTCCCCCTCAACAAGTTCATAGCGAACAACAAGTTCAAGATGCTGACTCTTCATCAGATAAGGACCCCTCTGCCTCAGGGTTCCTACACAGTCTCCATAGACCTGGCGGATGCCTATTGGTACATTCCAATGAACCACCACGCTTCCTCCTACCTAGGATTTCGACTCCAAAAAGAAAAGCTACGCCTTCAGGGCCATGCCCTTCGGCCTCAACGTGGCCCCTCGGATCTTCACAAAGCTGGCAGATGCCATCGTTTAACAGTTGCGCCTCCGAGACGTCCAGGTGATGGCCTACCTCGACGACTGGCTAGCCTGGGCTCCATCGCCCGAGGATTGTTTAAAATCCTGCAACAAAGTCACCCAGTTCCTAGAACACCTGGGATTCAAGATAAACGCGAAGAAATCTCGCCTCTCTCTAGCTCAAAGGTTCCAATGTCTAAGAACCCAGTGGAACCTTCAGTCACACCGCCTTTCCATCCCCCAGAAGAAAAGGAAGGAAATAGCAGGGTTTGTCAAGCGACTGCTGAAATCCAAACGGATCTCAAGACGTCAGCAGGAACGAGTTCTAGGCTCTCTACAGTTCGCCTCAGTGACAAACCCAGTGCTACGTGCACAGCTAAAGGATGCCGCGGGAGTCTGGAGACGTTCCGCATCCATCGCTCGAAGAGACCTCAAGAGACGGCTCCCAAACAGACTTCGGCTGCTCCTCAAGCCGTGGTCGGAGGCAAAGGCCCTGAAAAGGTCCATTCCTCTTTAACACCCACCTCCATCACTCAACATCCACACGGATGCTTCGCTGGAGGGTTGGGGAGGTCACTCCCACCAAAAATAGGCTCAAGGCACATGGTCTCCCCTATTGAAGACGTTTCACATCAACATCTTGGAGGCCATGGCGGTCCTTCTAACGCTGAAGAAACTCTCCCCGCCTCCCTCGATCCATATTCGTCTATCCCTAGACAACTTGGTGGTAGTTCGATGTCTCAATCGCCAAGGCTCAAGATCGCCCCAGATAATCAGGTGCTTCTGACAATCTTCCGTCTGGCAGAGAAGAAGAAATGGCACCTGTCTGCAGTTCACCTACAAGGATCCCGCAACGTGACGGCGGACGCTCTATCCCGGACAAGTCCGATAGAGTCAGAATGGTCTCTAGACGCAAGATCATTCTCCTTCATCTCTCACCAAGTCCCAGAACTTCAGACCGATCTCTTCGCAACGAGCGACAATAATCAACTTCCTCGATATGTAGCCCCGTCCGAAGACCCCAAAGCAGAAGCAGTGGACGCCATGTCAATGGACTGGAACAGATGGTCCAAGATCTACCTGTTCCCTCCCACCAACCTTCTGCTGAAAGTCCTCTCCAAGCTGAGAACCTTCAAAGGGACAGCGGCCCTAGTGGCTCCCAAGTGGCCCCGGAGCAATTGGTACCCCCTGGTCCTAGAGCTGCAGCCCATGCTGATCCCTCTCCCGGGCCCAGTACTCTCCCAGCAAGTACAGAAGTCGACAGTCTTCGCTTCATCATCGAAAATCAAGGACCTTCATCTCATGATTTTCTCTCCCTAGCCGCGAAGAAAAGGTTTGGGATCTTGAAGAAAAGTCTAGACTTCCTCGAGGAATACAAGACCGAATCCACACGACGGCAATACGAATCATCCTGGAGAAAATGGGTCTCATTCGTCAAGGCAAAAATCCTACGGAAATCACCATTGATTTTTGCATGTCCTTCTTTATTCACCTTCACGGACAGGGCTTGGCAGCCAACACGATTTCTACTTGCAAATCGGCCTTGACTAGACCACTAATGTATGCCTCCAACTTGGACAATGATTCGTGCCCTCTCAAGGATCTGACTCAGAAAGTTATCTTTCTTTTTGCTCTTGCTTCAGGAGCCCGAGTCAGCGAAATAGTGGCATTATCAAGGGACGAGGGCCACATCCTGTTTACAGATTCAGGTGACCTTACCCTCTTCCCGGATCCGACGTTTCTCGCCAAAAACGAATTACCCACCAAAAGATGGGGCCCTTGGAGAATGTGCCCCCTGAAAGAAGATGCCTCTCTATGTCCAGTAGAGAGCCTCAAGGTCTATCTTCATAGAACTTCGGACTTTGGTGGAGGCCAACTCTTTAAAGGAGAAACTTCGGACAGCAACCTGTCACTGTAACAACTAAGAGCGAAAATCACCTACTTCATTCGCAGAGTGGATCCTGACAGTTCACCCGCCGGTCACGATCCTAGAAAAGTTGCATCGTCTCTGAATTTCTTTCAGAGTATGGATTTCGAAAGTCTTAAGAGTTTCACAGGCTGGAAATCCTTGCGTGTTTACTTCAAACATTATGCGAAACAAGTGCACGAAGTCAAACATTTGTGGTAGCCGCAGGTAGTGTTATGAAACCTGCACCTAACTCTGCATAGAACAGTGAGTTACTTGGGACTCTAACTCCTCGGGTGCCTATGTTGACCCTCGCATGATACGTAGTGATTTTCATAGACTGTTCTTCTCCCAGGTGAAATGTCATAGTCGTCACATGAGTGCCGCATGCCTAGAGCATGATGTGTTTTATTTTAATAGACTGACGTTCCTCTGGAACGAGTGCCTACTAATAATTTGAAATTCCCTTTCAGATTCAAGAGCAAGTCTTTCATGACTATGTACATTATAATTTATTGTAAATAACTTTTACAATTTTATTGCATTTCCTTAACATGTTCTGCAATGGTGAAATAAAATTTCTATTTTAATATTTGTGCGTCTCAATCCGCTCCTACTTATACTATGAAATACATGACTGTCATAGTTTTATTATCCCCTTCCTCTTATGTCGATGAAGATGACTAAGGGTTCAACCCTTATCATATACTCACTTCTGCAATGTAATATTCCTACTCGAATACTTACTTACATCATACCTTAGAGACCAGACGACTCTATTCACATACAGTGCCTAACCACCACTTGTCTGCCTTTGTGAATGTTCCTATATGAATGCCAACCATTCAGTCTTGTCTCCGAGTTCTTCATGTTCTCCCAGCAAGGTGAGTAGCCCTTCTATGACCACTTTGATCTTCGGCATGGTCCGTTGGGACTTCGCTGCCAGGGGGGGCAGGAAGTTTCTTCCCATCGGTTCTCTTATTGAGGTCACTATGCTTATCCTATCAAAGCCCTAGGCACTTCCACTACAAGGGGAAAATCTACCACGATACATTGATTCTCTGGTACTCTTCCATCAGGACGCCATGGCTTGAGCCCAAAAATCGGATTTTGAGCGAAGCGAAAAATCTATTTTTGGGTGAGATAGCCATGGCGTCCTGATGGACCCTCCCTGCTACTTCGTTCAGTTTGTCAGGTCCCACCCTGCGCTGCTGTATCATGGTGATCGGCAAGCAACTGGCTTCAGGATGAGGACGGACGTGGCGTCATCTAGCGGTGGCGCCCGTTTGTTTACGTCTCGAGTACCAAAAGTAGCCACGGACGGGATTAGCTGTGGAACAGCTCCCCAGCTATTCTCTGTCCCTCCATATCGAAGTGTTAACTCTGTATGGGGTGCAGATAGCTATGTGGCGCATTAATACATGCGTCCCCTGTTGATATACGATGTCTTAAAGGGAAACCTTTAGGATACTCGCTCCAGAAGTTAGAATTCTGTGATAACCTGTGGTTAAATTCTCTGGGAATATCTTAGTAGTTATATACCCAAGGAAGCTACCAAAAAGGAACCTTCCATCAGGACGCCATGGCTATCTCACCCAAAAATAGATTTTTCGCTTCGCTCAAAATCCGTTATATATATATAAGATGCATCCCACTTCACCAAATCTTTTTAGAATTATAAAGAAAGAACAAGCAACAAATGAAATTTTAATCGAACAGGCAATTGTGGGAGTCAATATTTCACTAGTAAACAAAACATGCGATGTTATCATCGAAAGTATTGAATCAATTTGCAACTCATATAACAAAGAGGATGGCTTTAGTTTTCTTTGCGCCTTAGCTTATAATTTTTAGTTATCCCCCTCCCAAGACGTTTTTTTTTTTTAATCTAAAATTTCCATCTGATGAGTTTAGTTGTTCCTAGTATTTTTTTTTTTTATAAAAGATGGGTGCGAATAATGGTAACAATAGTTACAACTTTCAATTGTAAAATAATATTTGTCTTTATTCTACTTTCTCAATCACTAATTTTTTTTTGTTAGTTTATACGATGTTTTTTTATTACCTGTACTGTCTTTTATTTGACTTTATTGTTGTTTTACGAATGACAGTGTTTCCAATTTTCATTAAAAATCAAAGTTTCCTGTAAATTGTTTTAAATATCTGTTCTATTCATTCAGATTTCTTTTTATTTTTTATTTTTCCTTTTCAAATAACTTTTGGAACTGAATATGTTATAAAACTAAATTGTCTATCTTTCATCCAACCCGTTAGACATCATATGTGTTTGGTATCCTGTTTTTTCGACTTTTTGTCCGTTCAGCTTCACGTCAGTTCGATTTCTTGTTCGTTCGGCTTCATTTCCGTTCGACTTCCCGTCCGTTCGGTTTCAAGTCCTATCGTCTTTTTGGCTTCGGCCTCGTGTCTTTCGGCAAAGGTGCATGCGTTATCATGCCCTACTACAATAATTTTGTACATCGAAAAGTATAGAAATAGTTCTCGGCCTCTTCTCAAACATTGGTCCCACAGCAAAACATTCGAAGAATTTGACCTCTCTAAATATGGTCATGTTATAGATTTTCGGAAAGAACTATTTGCATAGAAACAGTGGCTCGAAACAAGCAGTTTTCAATTTAAGAGCAATTTTATTTATCAAATATCTTACCGGATAGAATATATCCTCTGAAGTTAACGATTTAGAAGGAAATTTGGCATATTACCTAGTTGTTACTGGATCTAAATCAACAAATTTGATATTTGGCTGTGTTAGCATGTTTAATAATGACTACATTACTAGAATTGCTCTAAACAAGATCATATCACTTATAGGTGATCAGTAATAAGCTTTCACAAACATAAACGTCTCAGAAAAAAAAATCAAATCTAATTCTGAAAAGTAGTAATGGATTTGATAAGTTTCCTTTTCTTAGCTTCAAAAGTAAGGCAAATATATAGTCTAGGAGTCTATATAATTTTCGTCATTACTTAAAATGGTCTTCTTGACTATATTTCACTTTTGCTCCTCATTTTCAGACTGTAAATTTAGGAACATCGTTACGAACCAAATTGGGTTTAATGCATTTGTATCTGTTGGTACTACAGTTAGTAGTAATATTGCACATTTTAAGCTCGATTACAGTTGACGCTTGAATGTTGCCTATATAATTCTTGAAATCACAGTAGTTGACATAAAAGTAAACTGATCTCCCATGTTCAGTCAATGAATGGCTATGTACACTGTTGCTATCAATCATCTTTTTTCTCATTATAGTAAGTGATGTCCGTCTCAGTTCGTAAGATCTTTTCATAGTTTGCTGTAAGATTCAACTCAACCATAGTGTTTATAGCATCTTTGATTCTAGTCTTTTTGTAGTCGCAATCGAACTGAAAACAGTGTTTCAAATGTCTTGTAGAAACCATTGTCCCATGTTATCCTTGTTTTCTATAAAACTTGTTGCGTTTTTCTTGTTGTTCGTTGTATGAATTGTGCAGCATTTTCTGATGATAAGATAATCTCTCAACTTGAAGGCTTGCTCAATAAATAATCCCTGTTTTAGCAACTGAGACACCTAATAATCTTCTATAACTCTGCATATTACAACTTTTTTTTCATTAAGTATCTTCTTTTGCGCTGTTTGAGCTACTTTGAAGATATATTGCAAATCAACACTGGTATCTGTCATAAAATCTACATTCACGATGTGTTCGGCAATGATTTTTCTTTTTTATTTTTTTCAAATAACTTTTTACAGTTCAGGTAAATTTTTCGACATACTTTATCTTGCTTTATCTGAGCTCTCTAACTTTATTCTAAAGAAATTAAGAATCCCTATGTTTACAATCACTACAAATGCCTTTTCATACCTCAGAGTTTTAAGGCAATAACATATAAATTTCTTCTTGGTTTCACGTTTGGCGTGGCTTTACGGTGTACGTCCACCCACCAACGACAAGGGTACTGCACACCATTCATTTGTAACAGTAATCATCTCGGGTTTAGGAAGTATTAAAACATATGAGAAATCGTGAGTTTTAAATTACTTGCGCTAAACTGTACATTTTTCCCCGTTTTGATTTGGTCTCGACTTTGTGAAGACCATCTTTGTCATGACAGACACAATATCAATCGTGTTTACATATAATGCACATTTCTGAATTGTAAGGGTTCTTGACAGAACTTAGTGGCTACAATGAGTACGAATCACCGAGTATATTATGGCATTGGTTTGGGAAGATGGTCTACCTGGCTTTGGGCATATCAGTGAAGCATCATTGCTTTCTAGAACCCTGGTGGCCTTTCTTGGTGTTTCTCCAAACTTCTCTCGCTCAAAAAGTTTCTCTATTATTACCAAGGATAACTTGAATTATTGCATTTCAGTTCAATGAATTTTACTTTGGAAAGCGAGACAAATTTATTTCGCTTTTGGGTCATTGAGATGGGTATAATCCTTGGCAAATTTTAATGCATTTTCCAAGTGTTCTGATTTCTTTCAGCTTTTATAGACATTTCTTGACGCACCTCCCCCCCCCCCCTCCCCCCCCCCCCCAAAAAAAAAAAAAAGAAAATAATAATGGCCAGTGTCGCTACTGTGTCCTTCAAGGGGCTGATATTCATTGTTCTTCATCTGCATAAAATACATTTAACCAGACTATTTAGATTTAATGATGAAAATCTCAAGTAAGGTGCTAGTCATGAACATGAATAATCTTTGCTGTTTATAAAAACTTTACAATTCCATTTGATGAAATCTTAATATTTAGTAAGGCTTTTTATTTTAATTTAAACTTTGAATTTATTTTATAATCTCTCAGCAATATGGATGAAATGAGAATAATGTTATTGCTTATTCTCACTTCCACAACTCTAAATGTACTTTATGACACAAGAACTTTTTAAAACAGGGTTACCTATGAAATTTTCCGAATAAAACTTACCATTCATGTAGCCTCTCGCAATTGTACCTAGCCTTTTAAGAAGATAGCGGTCTTGAAAATGTCTCTTTGACTAGCAAATCAACAGCAATAGATTTATATACTATCAATTTTATATGTAAGGTAAAGGGAATTGTAATAGCATTTTTTATTTGGGAGTACACATATCTTATCATTTCCATATCCAGCGTAAATAACTAATAAAAACTAGAAAAGCACTCTCAGAGTGCAGACCTACACCACGGCATCCTTTTCCGCGAGATCAGCGTTTCTTTCCAAAAGTAAATTAATAATTTCCAGCTCTTTATATAACAGCTTAAAATACCTGCAAGTTTCATTACTTTACGATTAAGATTATGGCTGCATGGTTAGTGACTGAAATTAGACGTTTTGCTTGAGCTAGACCTCCGACCTTAACATGTATTATTGGTGTGGACTTTCATATACTCAAATATGAAACAAGTTTGAAGTCTATGTGATAACGATGTCTAAACTTACAGCTGTTTACATGAATTAGACATTTTGCTTGACAGTGGCCTTGATATTTGGCTTTGACCTTCCAAAATTTGATAATTTCCAGCTTTTTCCATAACAGTTAATCACTGCAAGTTTCATTACTCTACGATTAAAATTGTAGCCAGGAAGCTGCTCATAAACAAACACATACACACACAAACAAATACACAAACCTCTTTCTAAATTCGTTGGCGGAAGCAATAAAGAGCATTGAAATTAAATTCTATGAATTGAATAAACAGATTATGAATATTTCATGATCCCTGAAATTATTATCTACAGTAATATATCAATAGCTTAATACAAGCTTTCAAACAATATATAAGATTATCATGTCCAGTGAAGACTAATTTTCACCTTACGAGGACTTTGATCGAACTTTAGCATCCTGCCAAATATGGAACATGGGATGCAAAAAGGAAGAATTGTTATCATCCACATTTGATCTATTAGGGACATGAATAAACAGGTCCATCAACAGAATTGCTTTAGACAGCTTCATTGTATCTGCCCTCCCTGATATTATACAAAACTAACCAAATCCCTCATAGCCCAACATAAATTAATCATATTAAAGCGCATGGCATAATAATCCAAATTCAGAAGGAGGGTTACATTAAATGATTGAGCTAGATTCTTGAAATTTTCCGAACCTTAAAAAGAAAAAATAGTAAACTACCCAAAAAAAGTTATTATGAAAAAACATCGGTGCATACTATGTTCTGTATCTTGAATGTTATTAATAGATCCTATATCGAATTCACAGAAATATCCACTTGACGGAGAATGATTCTGCATAAACTCTGGGGAAAGGTACGAACAAGAGAGTTCAACTATCAATATTTACATTAATACTTTAAATCATCGGATATGCTGTAATTTCTTAGTGCAGACATGGAACTGGTTGTCAGTTCAAAGGTCGGGACCTCAAAACCCGATGAATATCCCTCAATTTATATGGGGCTATATATCATGAACAATATGCACCATCAAACAGTATTCAAACGGTTTTTAAAATTGATATCTCAATTATATTTTGTCCCGAATGATATGGCGTATGCTCCAGAAAATTCTCTATAAATATATGCAGTATATCCCATTACCATGAAGATAAACAGTTTTTCCCAAATCATAGCTAAATCATTTCTAATGTTTTCATATCTATTTGGTTAACCTTTGTCAGACTGATCCTTTTTATTTTTTTTCTTACAAATATACTTATATGGAGGAAGCTTGGCTGTTTAAAGACGGGACGTGTCGTTTTATCATCATCAACTTGAGAATAAGCAAAGCATGAATCTTTGATAGATTGATTGATTAGGAGTTAACTGACATCCTGACATCAAAGGTCATTGAAGATGAATTTTTTTTAAATAAATAATGAATAAGTGATAATTTGATTTAAAACAAAAAAGCATAACTGTCGTTATAAGACTTAGTTAGCTTTCAGAAGACCTATTAAAAAATACCACTAGCATGGTACGACACATCATGTCCGAGCATCTGGAAAGACTATTTCAGGATGAATATAGATAGTGTTCTGAGATTGATATTATGCAACTTCGACTAAAGCTCACAATTCTTTGGGAATCAATTCTGATCTTCAACGACATCTTTGTGGATATTACACAAGTCCAAGGTTTACACTTTATCCAAATATATCTATGAACTACGCCAGAGGACAACATAACTCAATCGATTCTTGAAATGAATGAGGCGATCTTGAGAGGATACTTCGGGTTTCATTTTACTGCTTGAAAATCTTACTCGGTGATTTTAGCAAATGCTTATCTGAATATGTCATCATGTATAGAAGGAAAACCGCCAAAAAACCTCTTCGAATTTTTGCAATATTGTCATTAATGATTTATCAAGTATTTTTTAAAATAACCCTGGTTTTCTTCTTGGAATGCTCTCATATATAGATAGTTTTTGTGTGAAAACGCTGCCAGCTGCAAGTAAGGAGAAATGTCCAGAAGAGTAGGGCAAATATAAAATTGAGGCTAAGATGATACGACAGTAAGACAGCTAGAGATGTTTGAACCTACGCCAGTAAAGTATATTTACCTAAATATCAAGGAATTTTTTTTAATACCACGTTATATTTAAAAGTGAATTTTATATTTCCATAAACTTGCTAATTCCACCATTCAAATAATTATAAATATCATTCGAAATTAACATAAGGTAGACGGATCACCTATCGTAAAAAAGGGGGTTGCCTAAGTTATCTTTCATAAATAACCCTTATCTAAAATTACCATGTTACCTGATACATTGCTAATTTCCTCCTTAAAAGATTTTTTCAATTGTAGCATTTATCACAAATGCTAATATTTTCAAACATATAAAGAAATATAAAGTTTTGATCGGAAAATTAGAAAAAATAAGTTATGTTAATCGCACTTTTTTGAAAAATAAAAATTTTCTCAAAAAAATTAAATTCAAACTCAAACCAATACTGGTAACGGAATAGATATTAATAAGAAATCGATGAAAAATTCACTCATAACGCTTGTCTTGAAAGGCTTCAATTGAAAAAAATTTCTTCGAGTTTGGACTCTGGCCTGGGAGCTAACGTTAAGTGATTTTAATCTGGATTTAGGAAGCGTTAGGAAGGATTAAAGGTGATTGAGAAAAATGTGGTTTAGCTGAAGGGTGCGATAAAAGATGGTAAGATCGACAAGAAAATAATTACTTCCTGATAGAAAGTTCATCCAAGCTAGATGTTTTTTTTTCTTTTTTTTTTTTTTTACGAACACAAGATAACTTTTTATAAGCATGATGTGAAAATAATTTCGTGCTTGTATATCCTTCAAGTAAAAAAGGAAATCGTGTTTACACACACACGCTCGGGCTAAAAAAAAAAAGAAAAAAAAAAAAAAAAAAAATCTTTATTGCAACATAAGCTGAGAATATGAAAAAAAAGTTAAAAGAAAAATATATCCTTGCAGGTTGAACGGTAAATTCTACAGGTAGAATGATTTAAGGCACATAATTCTAGTTTATGACCGAACTTAATTATGGGGTTTTCCACAACACAACGATATCTGGTTTAGGAGACTTCTGTGACTAATATCATAGCATCTAATCAAACGTCAGGGAAATCTACAAAGTACTAATTTAGAAAACGTAATTTTGTCCAACTATCTTGATAGAATTGCAATCGGGAGAGGATAAATAAAGTTCTTTGTTATGGGGTAGTGTTCTTGGCTCATTACGTTTATACTATATACACATGACATGTGGTTTGACCTAGAAAACAAGCTCGTTGCATATGCAAATGACGCTACTCTCTTTGCATCAATTCCATATCCTGAATGTTGATCTGGGGTGGCGGAATCCCTTAATAGAGATTTTCCTATAATTGGTGCATGGTGCAAATTATTGGGCATGAAGTTGAATCCTAACATAACTCAAAGTAGGATTGTAAGAAGGTCAAGGATATTTGCTCCTCAACATCCGGATTTCAGCATTGATAGTGTCTCTTTACCATCTCTATAACTTTAAAAATTTCAGGTGAGATTTTCGATAACAAATTTACTTTTGAGAAACACATTAGGTCTGTGTTTTATTCATTGGCACAAAAATGACTATTGAGCAAGTCTTTTAAGATTTTCGGTGATCCATCTATTCTGAATATGTATTTTAATTCTTTTATTCAACCTAGTTTCGAGTATCGCTCTCCTGTCTGGCCATCTGCTGCTGATTCTTATCTAAATTTGCTGGACATAAAATTATAGTCTATTTAATTTCTAATTCATGATATAGATGTTAATCTCTGGCCCCGTCATCCAATTAGTTCGTTATGCCTGCTGTATAAGGTTTTTCATCATTCTGACCATCATTTGGAGTCAGATCTTCCCACACAGTACCACACTGTTCGTAATACTAGGTGTGCAGTTAAGTCTAATAGTCAGGTCTTCCCCATCATGAGGCCCAATACAACACAGTGTTCGAAAAGTTTTATTTCAGCTATGATGAAGTTGAGGAATGATCTTCCTAATAGGTTTGTTGAATCGGGAGAACTTGTAAAGTTCTAACTTGCAACAAATATCTTTATGTTGAACAGGCAGACAATTCTATTTTTTATAGTTTATATTTGAAATATTGCTTTTAATGTTGTTACTGATATTGCAATATTTTACTTCAATTGCTTATTACTTTTTTTATGGTATATTCATTTCCTTATTTCCTTTCCTGACTGGGCTATTTTTTCCCTGTTGAAGCCCTTGAGCTTATAGCATCCTGCTTTTCTAACTACAAGTGTTGGTTAGCTAATAATAATAATAATAATAATAATAATAATAATAATAATATATATATATATATATATATATATATATATATATATATATATATATATATATATATATATATATATATATAAATATATATATATATATATATATATATATATATATATATATATATATATATATATATATATATATATATATATGTGTGTGTATATATATATATATATATATATATATATATATATATATATATATATATATATATATATATATATATATATATATATTCATCATCATAATCATCATCATTATCATCATCACCAGCAGTTCGACCACTGTAAAAGAAAGGCCTTTACCATGTCCTTCCACTTTCGTCTGTTTATGCCCTCTCTGTGCCCATCAACACAACTATTTTCTCAGTTCCTCAATCCATAGTTTTCACTCTGTACGCCTGCATCTTTTACAATGTCTAGGGGACCATTCTGTTATTCTAAATGCTCATCTATTGTTTGTCATTTTCATTATATGTCAGCCCCATGTCCATTTACTTTTCTCATTTCACTTTAAATCACTCTCGTATCCATAACGCTTTTTTTTTCCTGTCCCTTATTGTTATTCCCATCATTACTCTTTCCATAGTTCTTTCAGGTGTATCTAGCTTATGTTAGAAGGCTTTAGTAGGCTCCAAGTTTCTTATACATAAGTTAATACTTGTTTGACTATCTCATTAAATATTTATTTCTAAGAGAAAGTTGCATTTTTCTTTTCATAATCTCATTTTAATTACCAAATGATCTCCATCGAATGCTTATACTTTTTCTTTATTTTTGGTATCGTGTCTGTTCTAAGTACATATATTAACTAACATTCTTTAGAGGGTTTCCATAGTTCTTATTTGAAGTCTCTTCATTTTCTTTGACCATTATCTTAGTCTTAATCATTTTAATGTTCAATCCTACATTTCTTTCTTTGTTCGAATTTTCTATCATCTTTTGTAATTCATTCAATTATTCACAACACTATCATCTGCAAATCTTAAGTTTTTTAGGTATTCCCCATTAATATTAATTCCTACTTTTTGCCACTCTAAATTCTTGATAACTTCTAAGCATGCAGTGAATAATTTAAGAGAGATTTCGTTTCCTTGTCTAACTCCTATATCAACTGGAATTTTCTTATTATCTTTGAGTAATTTTAGGATTGCTGTACTTCCCGTATAGATGGATATCTTCAAGTGTTCTGATATAAGATTCTTATATCCCTGTTTTTCTTTCAGGGGCTTTCATTACTAGTGAGGTTTGGAGAGAATCAAAAGCATTTTTTTTCAATCCTAGAAATAGTGGTTTTTCATACTCTCATGATTTTCCAATAGAGTATGTTGAATACTTACTTTTAAAGCGTGCCTGCAATCTTGTTTCATTAAAGTCTAGCTTTCTCTCTATTCGGCCTGATATGAAATTTGTAAAGATTTATATATATATATATATATATATATATATATATATATATATATATATATATATATATATATATATATATATATATATATATATATATATCTGTATATGAATAAATATATATACATATATATATATATATATATATATATATATATATATATATATATATATATATATATATATATATATATACACACACACATATATATATATATATATATATATATATATATATATATATATATATATATATATATATTACCGTTAATAAACTTAATGGACGGTATTTTCCAGGTCCTATGTGTCTCCCTTTTTGTGAATTAGTAAAATAATAAGGTTTTTCTAAGCTGTAGGTATAGAACACTCTTGCAAAAATTGGATGTAGTGTTCAGCGACTTATAATACTTCGAAATTTCTTCCATTTATCATCAAATCAATTGCTGGGCCATCTTCTCCTGCTTCTTTGCGTCTTTTCATGCATTTTGATGATTTATTTACTTTTACTGTTACGTTTGGTACTGGCTCAGGTGTTTCCCTCACTTCTATTGGTGAAGTTATTTCTTATATCACTAAAGTATAGCATTTTATAGAAATCTTCTACAATTCTTATCCCTCCATCTCTAATGTGAACAATATTTACATTTTCCTCCTTCAAAGCAAGCATATGTTGGGGACCAGTACCAATTCTTCTTTTCATCAATCTGATGCTTCCTCTTTTCATTAGTGTTTCTTCAATTTTGGTCTGATTGTATTTACGAATATCTTTGGTTTTAAATTTGGTTATTGTTTGATAGTTCTGCTAATTGTATTTCACCTTTCTTGAATTTTACCCTCAGGATTTTCAAAATTGTTTCGTTAACCAAATTTTTCAAGCATGTATCCTGTATCATTCCATATGCATACACCAAATTACTTACTGTTGATTCCCCTCTCTTCTTTTAACCTTCTTTATCGTTCAAATCACCTTAAACAAATGGAAACTGAGTCTTATGTTTTTCAAAGATATCTCCAGATCTTCATAAAAAAATTTCCTCTGTCCCTTATATGGGGTGAAGTTGGTG
Source organism: Palaemon carinicauda (assembly GCF_036898095.1). NCBI lineage: Eukaryota > Metazoa > Arthropoda > Malacostraca > Decapoda > Palaemonidae > Palaemon > Palaemon carinicauda. Next base: position 78,832,030 of record NC_090737.1, on the reverse strand, counting down.
CTTACGTTTGAAAGATTTTCATTTTATACTTTGTATCTATTTTGAAAATTAGTCCTGCAATTTTATCACTACTGATACAGAATTATTGTGTGTTACCTGCAATATTTTCATTGATAAGCAAAGCCACTATATATACTTCTTCCATTAATTCCACCTGAAATAAATTTTATGACCTTTCAACCATAAAGAAGGTTCCCCAAGTTTTAATTTCACAAAATCCTATCTTATGGTAATACATTAGTTTCATCTCTTTTAGTAACAGTGCAAAATCTTCTTGGCTAGGCAAGGTCCTATCGTTGTATATTGTAAGGTTCTATATCCAAAGGTGGCCTGCTATAGTCTTAAGATATTTAGTAATCCCTGCTGTAAGAAGTAACTGCTTGCAATCTTGGGCAGTTGTTCCATCACTACTGAAGACTTTGTTGACATACTCATGTCTTGGGTTTGGCCAGTCTCCATCACATCGTTTTTATCTGCAGATTTTCGTTGGCGAGAGACTTTGGTCTAATCGCTCACAATAAACCAACATGGTTTGGGCGTCCTCAACTAGTATAGATTTGCTGATCATGGCGATGCGTAAACCCAACTCAGAAAGTCTTATTCCAGCAGATTGTGGAGGGGCATTCCTAATCAGGGAGTTAAATCGGTGGAACTTTATATGTTAAAATTTGCAGCATGTGTTTATGTTGAACAGGTTAATATGAGTTTGCCACCTTGGTTCATACAGGACATTTTTTTTTTAACGTTATACTGATATTGAAATATATTTTACTTTATATTCATTAATTTTTATACATATTTTAATTATTCCCTTATTTCTTTACATCAAAACTAACATTTATTGTTGAATCCCTTGAGTTTGTAGCATCTTACTTTTCCAACTAGGGTAATAATAATAATAATAATAATAATAATAATAATAATAATAATAATAATAATAATAATCCTGACTCCATATATTTCATGTCCCATTCATGCATTAACGGACGTCACGATGGATATATTTCATAGTAATTTCCATAGTTTCGTTTAGTTTGCTTTTCAAATTTTGTTTCAATAAACCAGGAAAATCTTTTTGCCATTTTTGAGGAGTAGCCATTTTATGTGGATCCATTCGACATGAGCAGAGTACCATAAATACCTAAATATAATGTGATTAAAAAAAAAAAAATGATAATTTCTGAGTTAGTAGAACAAATCTGATTAAAATAACTCATCACAGACTTTTGTAATATATTTTCCAATACTATTTTTAGTGATAGATTCCTTCAATTAAATAAAAAATAGAGAATCATTTTGAAAAATATTTAAAAAGGGTTTGACAGTTGGATATGCATAGCTCAAAAGTAGATGTTTCCACAATGAAACTAGAAAAAAAGAGGAAGATAATTATTCTTACCGAATTGTAATTTAGAGTAGATGAAATATCAAGGTGCTGAACATACATGTGAGAGACAAGGGGATCATACTCTGAATACAGCGAGAGTAAAAGGAAATTGACTTAAAGCACTAAAAGGTAGAATTATCATATTTAAAGTCGAAAGAATGGACGATGATAAAGCGAGGAGATCAACAAAGGATATTGGATAGGCTTCAGTCACAAATCATAGCTTTGGATAATAAAAACAAGAGGTACATTTTGAAGACTGGATTATGTGGTTAATTTGACATTGTCATGGTGAGGGAGGCTAGAAATTAGAATAAAAACAATGGAGGAGGTTATGATCAAATAAAAAAATTTATTATCAGAAAATAGCCGGATTGTTTATGTTTTAATTGCCGGGGAAAAGGTTTGATTACTTGCATATGTATAGAAAAGGGAAATGGTGATCAAGAAGAGACCAAGAGAGAAAAATTAAGGCCTTTTTCTTGCATTGGCCTAAAAAGAGCTTAGTTTTTTTGTTGCTTGTTATATATATGCATATATATTTATGTGTGTGTTTATATATATATATATATATATATATATATATATATATATATATATATATATATATATATATATATATATATATATATACTGTGTAAGGTTTATATATATATATATATATATATATATATATATATATATATATATATACACATATACTGTGTAGGTTTATACATATATATATATATATATATATATATATATATATATATATATATATATATATATATATATATATATATATATATATATATATATATATATATATACTGTACATATACACACACACAAACACACACACACACACACACACACACACACACACACACACATATATATATATATATATATATTATATATATATATATATATATATATATATATATATATATATATATATATATATATATATTAGTCAAAATCTTCAGGTTTGTTAATAATTTTTAGAGTTACGTAAACTTACTAACTTGAAACTCTAAGTTAGTAACAAATGATATCAGGGGAGTGGAGAGATATACAGTATACTATTTTTATATACAAAAATGATTGTTTAATACGAAGCCTCAATTCTCTATAATAATTATTTTGCTTGGGTACAAACAATCACGATTGCATATCGATATATTAGTTTTATTTTCTCTGTTCTCTTGGGAATTGGAAATCCTGCTAACGGGAAAATTGTTACCCGGAAGATAATAAATTATCTGAATAGGCTTAATTCTTTGGCTGGTCGTTGCATGAAGCCATAAATAACCGAATGCATGGCTTGTGCGATTATTTTTCTGCCAGTTTATTGTTTCATACTGTTCTTGTTTCTAAGGGTAAATCTAAACATTCTGATTGCCGCCCTCTCTCTCTCTCTCTCTCTCTCTCTCTCTCTCTCTCTCTCTCTCTCTCTCTCTCTCTCTCTCTCTCTCTCTCTCTCTCTCCAACATTATTTTGCCTATAATCATATGAGCAGATACACTTACCATAGCCTAAGTAGTGACTTCCGTAAGAAAATCAGTGATAACGTTGGAAATAGAAAACATGTCTTCTCTAAGATCATATTTCCAGTAACCGCTTGCATTCAGAGAGAATTTTACTGAAATTCTCGATTTAAACCTGTAATCGCTGACTACATCATAAACCCTACCATACCCCTTCATGAAAAGTCTAGCTATAATAGAGAACAAATTATTATTATTATTATTATTATTATTATTATTATTATTATTATTATTATTATTATTATTATTATTATTATTATTATTATGTTTCAGATAATATACAGAAAACATGCATTCTCTAAGATCATATTTGCAATAACCGTTTGCTTTCAGAGACGTTTGTAGAGAAGTCCAAGATTTAAACTTCTAATCCCCGACTACATCATAAACCCTACACCACCCGTTCATGAAAGCTATAATAGAGAACAAATTATCACTTACTTTATTATTATTATTATTATTATTATTATTATTATTATTATTATTATTATTATTATTATTATTATTATTATTATTATTATTATTATTATTATTATATTTCAGATAATGTACTCATCCATTATCTCACTCTAATTATTTTTGTGTTAACCTTTTATTACTGAAAAGAGTTCCATATAATTTCCGAGGTGTATGAAGTACTATATTAGTGTCATGCGTGACTTGCTACTCGTATTACCCAATAAAGCCTCGGTTTTCTCTTTTTATTTTAACCTTGGATCTTTCCATTTTGTTACTGAAATTAAAAAGTTTAATTAAATATTAAAAGATATCAACATATGTCCTGAGATACGGAACAACATGTTCTATGAGCTTTTGGTAGTTTTGCTGTATTGCTGGCGTAATAGATGTGTGTACATGGAATGGTAATGTAGATGAGTTAATGGGTGGAATAAATGAGATGGTGGTATCTATACATTTCACCATTAAGATGGAGCATACTAACACTAACAACCTTTCCTCTATGTATTGTTGTGCTAATATCATTAAGGATGGTTTTAAAACATCATCATCATCATCAAATCATCATCATCTCCTCGTACGTCCAGTGACGCAAATGGCCTCGATTACATTTCCCCAGTTGTCTATATTCTGAACTTTCAAATCAATACTTAAACTCAGACATGTAGGCCTGGGTCATCCAACTCTTCTCGTACCTACCCCTCACCATGATAAACTCACATATGGTAATCGAGAAATATATCTTTTCGTTGCTTTTTTAATCCTGTCCCACCAATTACCTCCCTATATTCTTCCGATTCAAAAAAAAAAAAAAAAAAAAAAAATCGCAAATGTGCATCGTTTTTATTCTAACGTAGTATAATGAGGTTATCAATATGCATTGTAATGCTTTCATGAACATATAATGTATATATTTCTTAATATATTGTTATTATATAAATGTAATTATGAATAGTTGCTTAAATGAAATATATGGATTTTTTAGTAGCTGCTCTACCAGGAAAATTGCCCCCTCCCCAAATAAAAAATATACAGTATATATATATATATATATATATATATATATATATATATATATATATATATATATATATATATATATATATATATATATATATATATATATATATAAGTCTTTGGTAATAAAAACTTAAGAGATATCTATCAAGAAAATCACATTTGTATTACGCAATTTTAGTAATTTTATGCATAATTTCCTTTTACAAAGAACTTCAAAGATGATATAGCCTTCAACAATCCTAGTATAAGAAAACCAGTGCTTAATGAGTATTCTTTATTCATTACCTTGAGTTGACATTTTTCTTGTTCTTCAAAATTGTTGAACTGTATTTGTTTTCTTTTTTTCAAGGAAAAATAGCTACGATGTTTAATTGAAAATATGTGTATGTGTGTGTATGGGTGCGTACATGTACGTGTGTGTCTGTATTTGGGTGAGCGTATAGGAGAAAAAGGCCAACCCAAAAATGACAGGAAGACATACAAAGGCACAGCCTAACACGGCAATAAGCCAGAACCAGTAGGATGGGGGGGGGGGGGGGGGGGGGGTTGCTCATCACAGGGCTATAACTCAAAGATAAAGGCTCATGTAACCCCTTATGCAGGAAACAGTAATCTGATTTCTTGTCCATCAGGACTTTTGTGGTTTTGCTGAAGGCTACGAGGTCGTAACCATCATTCTGGTTTCTCCATTTCCATGTATCTTCGCATACTAAAATGCATGCTAGTTATAGAACGTGTTCTTTGGTTAATGTATCTAAGGATATTCCAGGCCTATATTTCCATGTAAGGGCTAATAGAACTAAAAGATTGATATTATTCTGGTTTTTATGGTTGTATATACTAAATTTCTTTCTTAGGTAAGAAAATATCGACAATTATTTACGTCACGTCGAAAAAGCCTGAAATACGATAACCAATGTTTATTTGGTGCGATGCCCATAGGGTGACTAAAAGTGCATATGATACCTTGTGTCCCCTGATGGAAAAGACTAATTGTTAAACACTGATCTTGGTTTGATGGGGAGGCTTTAGAGAAAAAAGCGGAAGAAAGAAGTAAAGAAAGAAAATGGAATCTATTAAAAACTGAAAGTACATGGGTAGAATACAAAACTGCAATGTGTCAGTATACTTGTCTACTAAGAAGGATAAAAATCTAATACCATAAGAGGAAGACCTAAAAAGCAGAAACGCACATAAATAAGCTATTTCGTCTCCAAAATAGTACAATTGTTCCTGGGGATTTTAACATCTGATCTATGAGGGAAGGGAAGAGTAAGACTATCCAGCGGCCGATAAACACGATGCAGTCTTTTACAACCGTCCGTTAATAACTAGGCCAACAAGAATCAATTCGAATGAATCAGTGTCTTCTATCAACCATATTTGGGCCAATAATAATATTCTTAGTAATAGTGGAATATTTCTAGCAGATGTCACAGATCATTTCCTTTTTTTCTAGTCTTTTATTGCCTGAGCTAAACAACATACAGAGAGAGAGAGAGAGAGAGAGAGAGAGAGAGAGAGAGAGAGAGAGAGAGAGAGAGAGAGAGAGAGAGAGAAAAAGTCTGAAAATATTAAGGCTTTCAAGAGGAAACAGAGGAATTTCTTGTTCTCTATGTGCTTTGATAGTGTTGCTTTGACAATGAACGAGCAATTTGCGTTGTAAAATGTTGAATGCTTTCGAACGAACATGATAAATGAACTGTGGGGATCTTATAGAGAGTATGATTCCCCTGCTGTATAGAACTAGACAAGCTACTCTTAAAGTAAAGTAAAATGGGTTGATAGAGTTGTATAATTTTTTCCTGAGTCATTTCCTATAATGGTTTACAAATTGTAAAGCATTTGTTCCCACTCTCTTCTTTCACAAGTCTTAGAATGAACGATATATTCGTATTAAGACTCAACAATTCACTCATAAAAGAGTTTTTTTTTCTGATATGATTGATCCTCGTTAATTTAGAAATTAAGCATATTTCTTCCTATTTCAGTTAGGCACATCTATTTAGATTTTGTTTTCCTTGGTAATAATATAGAGGGACACATTCGGGTAACCATCTAATGAGCTCTATACATAGAATTCCTATCAATTATTTATTTATTATATATTTTTTTTTTTTTTGGGGGGGGGAATAGTAGGTAAAGTACGATTTATGGTAGATGACTTCAATTTGGATATCATAACTCTCAATTTTGACAATTATCATCTTAATTAGGTAACTCATAGTCAGAATCAGCTTGAATAAGGTGGCATATCGAATCGGCTGTGATTACTGGATTCCTAAGCAAACTAAATGAATTGTTACTATTGAGGTATAACATATATATTGTTATTTCACTTTCATAAAAATAGCTAGATTCTACTACATTGATGATATGCATTATTAAATCTGGCGGAAAGTACAAATTGTAATTTCCTATTGTAACAAAAATATATAATGCGGTTTCAGTTATGATAGATAAGCTTTTACCAAAATAGTATATGTAAGAAAACAATACCCTTATGTTTTCTATGTACCTGTAATTTATTTGACTTTGACACGTTTATTTTCATAGTTATAAAGGAAAATATCGTATTGATATTATTAATATGCCTTTTTGTCTACGATATTCATGCTTTACTTACCTTTTTTTTTAAGTAGGGACACATCCGCATTCATGTTTATACTGTATTATTATTATTATTATTATTATTATTATTATTATTATTATTATTATTATTATTATTATTATTATTATTAGTTTGGCTACAACCCTGGTTGGAAGAGCAAGATGATATAGGCCCAAGTGCTCGAGCAGGAAAAATGGGCCAGTGAGGAAAGGAAATAAGGAAATAAATAAACGATATAAAAACTAATGAAAAATTAAAATAATGTATGCTAAAAACATTAACATTAAAACAGATATTTGATATATAAACTATAAAAGGACTTATGTTCAGCATAAAAAACATTTGCTGTGAGTTTGAACTTTTGAAGTTCTACTGATTCAACTACATGATTAAGAAAATCATTCCGCAACTTGGTATCAGCTGGAATAAAACTTCTAGAGTACTGTGTAGTATTGACCCTCAAGTTGGAGAAGGCCTGGCTATTAGAATTAACTGTATACCTAGTATTACGAACAGGATGGAACTGTCCGGGAAGATCTGAATGTAAAGGATGGTCAGAATTGTAAAAAATCTTATGCGACATGCATAATGAACTAATTGAGTGACGGTGATAGAGATTAATTTCTAGATAAGGAATAAGAATATTATTAGACCAAAAGTTCCTGTCCAACGATTTAAAAAGAGAATCAGCAGCAGAAGACCAGACAGGAGAACAATACTCGAAACAAGGTAAAATTAATGACTTAAAACACTTCTTCAGAATAAATTGATGACTAGAAATCTTTCAATAAGTCAATTTTTTTTTGTGCAGTTGAAGAAGACACAGACCTAATGTATTTTTCAATAGTAAATTTGCTTTCGAGAATCACACCCTAAAATTTTAAAAGAGTAATACAAAGTTAAACAAACATTATCAATGTTGAGATCCGGATGTTGAGGAGCCGCGGTCCTTGACCTACTTACAATCATACCTCAAGTTTTGTTAGGATTCAACTTCATACTCCATAATCTGCACCATGCACTAATTTTAACTAATTCTCTATCAAGAGATCCACCAACCCCAGATCTACATTCAGGAGATGGAATTGAAGCAAAGATTGTAGCATCATCTGCATATGCAACAAGCTTGTTTTCTAGGCCAAACCACGTGTCATGTGTAAATATGGGCCAAGAAAACTACCCTGAGGAACACCAGATATCAAATTCCTATACTCACTATGGTGACCATCAACAACATCTCTTTGCGATCTATTACTTAAAAATTCCACAATAATGCTAAGAAACGACCCACCCACTCTCAACTGTTTGAGTTCGAAAACAAGGACATCATCATTAACTCGGTCAAAGGCAGCATTAAAATCAAGGCCAATCCTACGAACTTCCTGACCACAATCGAGGGGTTTCTCTACAGCATTGGTTATTGTAAGAAGGGCATCACATGATCCAAGGCCTTTACGAAAACCATATTGGAAAATAGGAAACAGATGATTACCTTCAGCAAACGTATGAAGACCTTTTGCTAAACGACGTTCAAAAAACTTTGGATAACATGAGAGTAATGGGAATTGGGTGGTAATCAGTTGGACTTAAGCTACCAGAAGCACATAATTCTCTATATACCTTGAATTCAAAATTTCGTTGTGGTAATTAGGGCCGCTAAAATCTTTGTATGTTCATCCAATAACCAAGATGTTGTATTCACCAATTTACCAGCAGATAAATGTATTCCCAAATATTTTCCAACTCTAATCTCTTTCACCTTGAACATACAATGAGGAACACAGTTATAGATTAATTGACTTTTCATGATTCTCTTAGGTTGAATTATTATTATTGTTATTATTATTATTATTATTATTATTATTATTATTATTATTATTAATGATAATAATAATGATAATATCAATAGTAGTAGTAGTAGTAGTAGTAGTAGTAGTAGTAGTAGTAGTAGTAGTAGTGGTGGTAGTAGTAGTAGTAGTTAATTTTTGAGTCTTAGTCTTTGTCCCTTAGTCAGTATTTATTTTCACACGTGAGTAAAAAACAGAGAGAGAGAGAGAGAGAGAGAGAGAGAGAGAGAGAGAGAGAGAGAGAGAGAGAGAGAGAGAGAGAGATAAATAAACATTATTTTTCAAACTCTATAATTCAATTAGGATAGGAACAAAATATGGAGGTGAAAGAAATCGAGACAGCAATTTTCCGTATTTCTTTGACAATTAACCCATTGTTTTTATTTGCATAACATTAGATTTTCTTTTAAATAATGATAGCAAAAAATGTAAGGAAATGGATAAAATATTCTTCTCGAGGAGGTAAAACAACACGTATTTTACATGTGAGGCGATTATGTTTGATCTTTTGCCTTTTCGTCGTTTGCGAAATTTCCCAAGAGAAGTGGCAAGAGGTATTTTGCCTTGAGATGGCAATTCCTGCTTCTTCTCTGGTATTGTCTTTCAACATTGTTTACATCAGGCGAGCTAAAATAGTCCCTTTGTGGATAATAACTTGATGTATAATACTGAAAAACCGATCTTGTGTGCACATGAAACTGAAATACGTGAATGAAATACCCTTCCTCTTTCATTTATACTAAAATTTAGACCTGTCTCTTTGCTTGTAAAGTTTGGCTCAATAATTATTTCATTTGTCGT
>NC_090737.1:78797373-78812373 GCF_036898095.1 Palaemon carinicauda | reverse complement strand
ATAATGAAAATACACATGAAAACAAGAGTAAGTAGTAGCTTTTTCAATCTTTATTAAAGATCTGGCTTTTATTAGTTTTATGTATTTTCTCTATTGATTTTTCTCAGAAGTAATGCTTTTGTTTAGGACTCTTGTCCTAAAAAATAGGCCATGTAACTTAATTGGTTAAATTCGCATAGTAATGTATGAAAGAAACTGAAGTTTGGGTAGCTTTAATTGTAGCCATTGTCTCGGTTGGTCGTTGGATTGAAATGACTAATCAGGCGAAGAGTGTCTTAATCTGGTGTAAGACAGTTTCCTTGTTCTTCACTCTAGTGCAGTCAAATACAGACTGGTGATTTCCTTTTACCTAAACCTCAGGCAGTGCAGCCACGTGACATGCGCGAAATTGTCTTATTTTTGGTCTGAAGGGGTCTAACCCTGTCTCTATTAATCCAAGGGTATTATTCAAGTGTAACTGATTCTAAACTAATGTAAAACCAAACAGTTCAGTTATGTAACTTGCCTGCAAGAATATGTAATATATAATAAATATATATTTTTGTTGACCAGACCCGGGACCAAAATGCGATATACTTTTGGTGCCCTGACCCGGGACCATATTATAAAATATTTTTGGTGCCCAGACCTGGGAGATCGAGAAAGTATCTTTTAAATATTAGTGATAACACTGCCATGTTATGATTAAAGGTTTGAACAGTATATATATATATATATATATATATATATATATATATATATATATATATATATATATATATATATATATATATATATATATATATATATATATTTGGGGAGAGGTAAGATTTTTTTGTAAAGTACAAGATAGCACAGTCTAATATCCAAGAGTTTTTGAAAAATCCAAATACTCAGAAATTTTGCTAAGCTTGTGTAACTAAATCTCAGAGGTTAATTCCAAGGTTCCCAGAAGAGGCTCCCGATGAATTCTACGATGATTTTGAAATGTTCACATCGACGATGCAATGACCCTAAGATAAATGGTCTGTGTTATTGCCGAGTGTGCTCTTTGGGAAAGGATTCAGTGCTTATCTTTCCTTATCTCATGACCAGAGGAAGGAGTATGAATAAATTAAAAGGAGTGTGCTACAAGTGTATCATATTACCCCAGAATATTAATATTAAAGGCTCTGAAGTTTGCAGAAGGAAGAGAAAATTGCTTTCCTGGATTATGCTCATAAGGTACGACGATGTTTTAAGAGATGGATAGAGGCTCCAAACATGAGGGAGATGACTGATTTAGAAGAATTGATAGTACTAGAACAATATCTTTGAGGAATTCCTGAACATATTCGAACATAATTAGAAGAGAGAGACGCGCAGAAACTTGATAAAGCTGCTCACACTGAGTGAAGATTATAATGATATCAGTCGTAAACCCTCCATGTGTATGAAGTTTCAACCGTCGTTCCAACCAAGTGTCAAGTATTTGCCGAACCATGAGAACCAGTTTAGTAATAACTGTGAACAAGTTCAATAGTTACAGTGTAAGTAGCACTGGCACTGTTCATAAGCAGAATGTAATAGTACCATATCAACAATTGTCAAATAGTCCTCCTTTAGGTATCGTGAAAGGTGTGCAGAAGGTTAATATTTTCTGTTATAAGTGTGGCAAGAGAGTCCATATTCGTAAGGAATGTTGGTGAAATCAACCGAAAGCTATCACCCAAGTGGTTAAGGATAATCTGACTTCACAGAATGCAAAGACGAAGAAACAATCGGGAAAGGAAGGAGAGGAAAAAAAAAGCAGCTAACGTTTACACGACAGAGAGGACAAACCAAAACAGCATAGATGCCTTTAATCCGTATATTTATGAAGGTATGTTAGCAGCAACAAATGCGAGTGAGTAAACCCCGGTCAAGATATTGTGAGGCATAGGTTGCAACCATGCTGTGGTGACACGAGGAGTCTCTCACAGTAGACTCGGTTACATTGGAGGGAATAGGAGATGAGGAGGTTACCCCTATTTGCCGTTTGAAACTGACATGCGAGTTTGTGACTAATAATCTTGATTTTGCGGTAAAGGATTCATTGGATGTCGAAGGAGTAGAAGTCCTGCTGGGTAATGAGGTTGTGCCTTTTCCCATTTATCAGAGAAACCACTGAAGCATAGTCCTACGACTGAACTCAAGAAGGACTACACGTATCTGGTCCCTAGTTGTGTGAACACTAGTAGTATAACGAAAAAAAGTGGCTGCTAAATAAAAATAGGAAACCGAAGGATCGATGAAAATTGAGGATTTGTTTTCCGAAGAAGATTCCTTTGATGATACGCAAGAGGCAAACGCCACAGTAAGCCCGAGAGAAGAGGAACGACAGACGAGTGGACAAGAAGACAAAGAAGATATTCACCTAGTAGAAATAGAAAACTCAGCATTAGAAGTAGGACAATTAAAATATTGGCAAATGAAGGGAAAGATTGAGAGGAAACATAATGAGAAAATGTCAAGAGTTTGAGGAAAATTATCAGGGAGATAAGGATATTTGCCCTAGAAAACCTTAAACAAGTCAAGAAAAAATAAAGAAAAGGTTTGATATGAAATGCAAGGACAGACAGTTGTTGGTAGGGCAATAGGCATTGATTTTCTTGCCCATAAAGAGATTCCCACACACCAAAACACTCTAAGAACTATTCAAGATTTTGGAGAAGATCAGTGACCTGACCTACGTTATCGAAACCCCTAGAAGAAGGAAAAGTCAAAGGAAAGTATATGTTAACCTACTGAAACCATACTTAAATGAAAACGAGATCGAAACTTCACAGTTGTGTATGGCGTAAATCATACCATCTATAGAAGTAGGTAAAGTGAATAATTCGTATAGCACTAACTCATTGGGACAAGGAGCAGCAAGTGGAATTGAGCTGTAGGATTAAAAGTTTCCCTAAAATTTAATTGGACGGGCTGCCACAGAATTATCGAGAAGTCATGAGAAAAGAAGTTGACTATTTGCTACAAAACGGATTAGCCGAACAAAGTTCTAGCCCTTACAGTTCTCCATGCTTGCTTGTGAAAAAAAAAAAAAAAGATGGATCTTTCAGGATGTGTGCGGACTACCAAAATTTCAATTCGATTAGTGTGGCCGATAGTTAACCATTGCCGGTCATAGACCAACTACTAAACATTATCGGACAAGCGAGGTTTGTCTCCAAGATCGTCTTGTTAAAATGCTATTATCAATTTCCTTTGGACGACCACGGAAAATTGTTATCAGCTTTTATAACCCTGTTTGGGTTATATCAATACACTGTCATGACATTTGGTCTAATACACGCCCCCGCTACTTTTCAACGAATGATATATAACCTTCTAGGATTGATTGAAGGAGTAGGCATATATCTTGACGATATTGTGGTATATTCATTGACGGGGAAGAACAACTCCAAATCCTGAAGAAGGTATTTCAAACGCTGTGAAGATCACACCTGACAATTAGCCTGGAGAAGATAAAATTTGGAAAACTAATAGTTCGTTACTAGAGATTCAAAGTAGGAAAAGGACTAATAGCCACCATAGCCACTAACATCGAAGGAATAAGGAAAGCCTCGCCCCTACAATGAGGAAGTAATTGCAACGTTTTTTCATGGATAGTAGGATTCTACCGACGTTTGTGCCCGAACTTTTCGGCTGTAGTCACTACATTTTCCCTAAGAAAAATTTCTTATGGACAAGTGAGAGCCTGCAATCCTTCAACAGGATAAAGGCCATATTAACTTCGAAACAGATACTGCGACCACCTGATCTCAACAAGAAATTCCTTATCCAAGTAGATGCATCGGATAATGGGGTGGGAGGTGTCCTTTTTCAAGAAGACGAGGATAAAATTCTTCACCATGTTTGTTTCATGTTATCAAAAGCTGTAGAAACATCAACAAGCATACTTGACTGCTGGAAGGAAACTACTAGCGCTAATCACAGCGATGAGAAAATTTAAAGTCTATATAAATCGACCACAGTATAAAGAGATTACCATCTATCTGAATAACAATCCTTTAACTTTTGTTAACAAGATGAAGAATAATAATTAAAGATCAACTAAATGGTCATTATGCTTGCAACCTTATTATATTATGTAAAGCATATATCAGGTAAAGATAACGTGGCTGCAGATTATTTATCTCGGCCTGAATCGATGGATTCTGGGCCGGAATAAATCCTCTTTTTTTTTTTTTTTTTTTTTTTTGGGGGGGGGGGGCGCTATCATACAAAGCTGGTCTAGTGTAGAGTGAATATTCTTTTTTTATTTATTATGTGTATTTCAGAGGTGTATAGCCAGCTTATGTCATGTAGGTATAAGTAATTGTATGTAAATTGCAAAGGACTTTTGTCATTCATTCCATTGTAATTTTCATTCGAGTCAGTATATATGAATTTACATTAGTTTTAAGAATTTAGTTTTTTATTTCCAGCGTTTTGTTATGAAGTTCCAATTGTTCTGTTTACGTGTGCTAAACGAAGGCTTATGTATTATTTTTTATGTTTTCATTAGGTATTGCGTCATATTTATAAAAAAATATGCAATACTCATATTTTCCACGTTTCTGGAATATTCTCGAAAAACCCAGAATTAGTTTTTTTTTTTTTTTTTTTTTTAAGTTTCGAGGAGGGAGGTGGGTGGAGCTAGTTAAGAGAGAGTTTGTATGCATCTGAGACCTGACCATTGGCAACCTTACGCTGTTTGGTACGGCCCCCAAGCTTCTAGACCCCATGACCTAAAAGGATCTTGAATTTTTTAAACAATATCTATATGCCTCCAGGGATGCATAGCAGCAGAAGAGAACCAGCCAGTCCCAGTGAACGAGGCAACCATATCCTCTCTCTCAAGTACCTGGAGTGTGTGTACTCTTCAAAGTGTATAAGTTTATACCAAATATGTATCTTGTGTAGTGTGTTAAAAGAATACAAAAACCTTGAAAGCGATTTCAAATTGATTTTTAATCATACCTGTTAGTCTAAAAAAAAAAAAAAAAAAAAAAACTGTAAATGGATATGTGAGGTTTATGCTAAAACGTGAAATGTATATGTAATGCATCTGGTTGAAACCTTCATATGAGCTAAATCCTTGAAAGTTTATCAGATACGTTCATGTAAATTTCAGTAAGAGTTTAATCATTAGAGTGTTAAAGATTAACTACTTTCATTAATTATCAAAATTAAACATTTGTGTAAGATTTAATTTCCAGTGAAACAAATGATCGTATAATTTTCAGTGTAGTATTCTCTTGTCTTAGTATAAGGTTTTGTTTAGATTTAATATTTTGCTTTCGTAATTTCCATAAGTATCTTTTTCTTGTTTTAGTCTAAAGTTTTGTTCAGATATAATATTTCGAGTGAATTATTTCTGGTGTGAATTCTTTAAAAGTTTAGTAATTTTCTATAAAATATATTTATTTTTTGCCTTATTTCAATCACTAGTGTTTCTTACCAAACTCTCGTATCCCTGTTTAAGAATCAAAGTGTTTGTATATATATATATATATATATATATATATATATATATATATATATATATATATATATATATATATATATATATATATATATATATATATATATATATATATATATATATATATATACATATATATATATATATATATATATATATATATATATATATATATATATATATATATATATATATATATATATATATATATATATATATCATTAATTTCTCCAATCAAATCTCACAAAAACTCACGTGTATTTTACAAAATGAATTTCATAATAAATCATTAATCAGCGTACACAGGATTAACACTAAAATACATCGTTTCTGGTAAACGTTGCATCTAAGTGCACATTGCACATGTCTTTTGCTTTCCATAATATTTATATCTTTGGGAACGACAACAGTATATAAATGGGCAGAAGTATAGATATCGTATGAAGAATTCCATGTGAAATATCTGTCGGTAGTCTACCCTTACCAACTGCATGTTTAGTAGGTTATAACGTTAGACCTTGATTTTGATATTCACCGAAAAATACGTGCAATTTCCTCTCACCCACTTTATTTGAGCTCCTGCTCATACGTTTTTCATATCACTCCTGTAATATTCTTTTTCATGGAATAAACAATCGAATATATTCTATATAGGGTTTAGTGAAGGACGAATAAATGACATGATTGCTTACAATATAGCATTTTGTCCTAGTAGTAATATATTTCATATTAAAGAACATTTGATAATGTAAAGAAAATTAATAAAATAAATACATCAATATATAGAAAAAAAAATTATTCAAAGACTTTTACATACAGTGTATGCACACATGCACGTCAAGAGACTTCATTAATGGCGATTAATTCTAATTACCAATACTGATCATATATTTTATGAAAACCAAGAAAAATTTGTTCATTAAAAAAAGATTTTTCCATTGCAGTGGAATCAAACCATGGCCATTCCAAATTAAAGGTAGGCTAATATATACATATATATATGTATATATATATATATATATATATATATATATATATATATATATATATATATATATATATATATATATATATATATGTATATATATATATATATATATATATATATATATATATATATATATGTATGTATAATATATATATATATATATATTTATATATATATATATATATATATATATATATATATATATATATATATATATATATATATATATATATATATATATATATATATATATATGTATATATATATATATATATATATATATATATATTATACATATATATATATATATATATATATATATATATATATATATATATGTATATATATATATATATATATATATATATATATATATATATATATATATATATATATATTATACATATATATATATATATATATATATATATATATATATATATATATATATATATATGCATGTATTTTCCTAATAATTCTAATATATGTTCAATTAAGCCACCTTGTTCGTCAGGAAGTTAGAGGAAGCTCGTTGGTACATATGATGTAATATATTTTAATAAATGTTAATACCCTTACGGTATTAATTTCGACCATTCAACTTTAGGATTTAGCCACTATATGTTCTGTTGGATGGAAGAAGATAATAGGTAACTTTTCTATTCAGAAGTGAGGAGTAACTCATTGGATAGCAGGACGATTCCAAAGGGGAATAAAGAGCTGAAATGAACTTCTGTTTCGTTATGTTGCTCATTTTACTCTGGGCCAAAGGAGAGCAAGGCAATAAATTGTAATTTAAACGATTGTTCCAGAACCTTTTGTTTACCAATGTATAATTGAGAAATAATTGCTCATATTTGATTGACGTCTAATAATGCATACAGCTTTAATATTCGAAGATTGTTTTTTAGTTATATTAAATGAAGATAGAATGCAATAAGGTAAATACTTTTTCATACTCTTCAGCGATACGTTCAAATCCAAATCTGTGAGACCTAATAATCTGGCGGATTTCCCTTTAACTTTGAAATAAGGCGTATAAATCAAAATTCTTTTTTAGATATTTATAACCACGATGAATAAAAAAAAAGATGGCTTATATTCGTGTGTAAATTATAAACAACTTTCATCTGTCAGAAAAGGATATCATATAAGAGTTTTATGATTGTTCATCTTTGAAGCTTCGTTTGTTGAGACGATGATGCATCTGAGATGATGCCCAATACATACACTATAAATCCAAGGTATAGGACACATCATCTGGAAAGATGATCTTTACTGCAAAGGCCAATGTTCCCCAAAGTGGTCAGAAAAAACATCTTAACATTGTGAAATACAGTGCGATATTGCATGAACACCATGCACTCGCTTATACGCGTTTTGTTCAGGGTTGTGAATGGACTCAAAATAAAATCATGCATTTAGTTAGTTTAGTTTATACTTGCCTGATCAAAAGTATACATCAATTAGAAAGGGGTGAAGACGGTTTGATATTTAAAGTACCACGCGAGATGAAGTACAGGAAATTCAGATTTTTCCTACTTATTGTACTATTTTTAACTTTCATTTTTTTATCCTTTCTGTGTTAACTAGTTTCACTGTCGGAGAGCAACCACAGGTAATATCAATCTAAGCATTTTTTTTTCTGGGGGAGGAGGAAGGGGTACTGACTAAAGTTACCATGCTCTGTCCTACACAATATTATTCTGACCAACTTGGTTTGATGTGATAGTGCCTGATGCATTTTATATGTATTGGTGAATATCAACATAGTATTTCTTCTGTTCTCATTTGATAACTCCTTTTCCTTCATTTTTTTTTTTTTCATATGCTATAAACTTCCAAGTCCTATACTCATCTGTTAATACCCCACGCTAGTACACTATAACAAGTTCTGATTTTTTATATTATCACCCACTGTTCCCTGCTCTATTATAGACCAACCAGTGTTACCATGTTAACTCATGAATTATCATGTTTGAGTTTTTTTGACAATCTTCCCCCGAAGTCGCTGTATATAAATTCGCTGAATGTTTAATAACGTTTAGTTGCATTTACTTCGCATCTCAGTTATCACCTCGCAAACGTTTCACAAACTCCATCGATTAAAACGCTTTTATTTATGGTATGTATTTCTTTCTTTACACATTCCCACTTTTTTGTACAAGTTTTTCTACAATCGATAACCATAAATTATAAGGCATCACGGAAATAAGGAAGTATTACTAATGGACGGAGGTCATAGCAGATAACATCGCCCCGAGTAAATTGACTATTCATGAATTTTGTTAGGGTTTCTTTAGGGTTTCAAATGATTTTCGTTTACCTCATTATGAGAAAATGTAGACCCTTACTTTTTTTTTTTCACATATGCATCTACATGCAGAACACAGTAAATGAAATATTGGTGACAAGTATTGTTACGAAGAATAAGAATTATTTATATCTAGAATTTTTATTTTATAGTTATTGGATCGGTTGCTGCTTTCATCTTGGTTGACAGATAATAATCATAATTACAGAGAAAGTCCAAGATTAACCAGAATTAAGAAGGCCTTCATGCCAAGATGGCCTGACACATAAAAAACTGAATATGATATGATAATGGTGTCATTAAATTGAAAGTATTTTTACACACACACACACACACACACACACACACACACACACACACACATATATATATATATATATATATATATATATATATATATATATATATATATATATATATATATATATATATATGTATATATATATATATTTATATATATATATATATATATATATATATATATATATATATATATATATATATATATATATATATATATATATATATATATATATATTAGGCTGCTCCTGTTCCATTATATGAGTAGCCATCTTCGTTGGCGCAGCCTAAGACTGCATCATAATTCAAATGTCACTGATCCTTACGCCACTAACTTTATTTCACAGTTTTGATAGAGATAGTTATTAACTGTTAATACTATATGACTTGCAATGGACTCCGTAAACTGACAACATATCATGAGCATAAATTGATGGCTTAAAAATGGACATAGGACGAGCTGTTTGGAACACTGTAATTTAACTTCTTTTAACAAAGGACTGATTCCTCCTTCTTTCCTTGTCTAATACACAAGATTGCAGTTGGGTACGTGGAGGGTTAGAGAAACGGAGGAAATAATAAACATAATCTTTCTGCCGAACCATAATTAATGTGCACTGATATCTTCCAGTAAATGATTTCCACATTTATGTGGCCCCATTCATCATTTTTCTTTAGAATCTTTCTGTCTCTTTACAATTATTCCTATCGTCAAATATTCTGTTAAATCTCTCTCTCTCTCTCTCTCTCTCTCTCTCTCTCTCTCTCTCTCTCTCTCTCTCTCTCTCTCTTAACATAAACCATATTTGCCCTTAATTTTAGCCTAAAACACATTTTCAATGTCACATTTCTTACAACGTCCATATTAATATCTGCTTTCCCATCATCCTATCAAAATGAAACGTAATCGGGAAATGATAGCATTGGAATTCCTCGTTAATGAGGTTTTCGTGAAAACCTTCTGAGTCCAAATCATCTCCTTGATGTGTCTACATCTGAGTATTAATTTCGAATAATAACACCTTATCAATTTCGAAAATATTTTTTGACGAATATTTCTCTTGTCAGATACCGGAAGAAGAACGTCTATACGTTTAAGTACTTTCATGAAGCATCACATACTCTTTGCATATTTTTATATGAAAAAAAAAAGAATTAGTTATTACTGACTATTTGCGAAGAATTTTTGCGGACATCAATATCATATTAATATTATTATAATTATAAAAACCTAAGAGGAATTATATCCATAATGATAAAATAATATTTCTTCCATCGAGTGACCTAAATATTTTTCTGATTTATAGCGAAAACAAGTCTTATTGCACTTCTATTTTACGGAAGTAAATAGATAACATAAAAAAACTACATAAGGTAATAAAACAAAAAAGATAAGATAAAGGAATATATATATATATATATATATATATATATATATATATATATATATATATATATATATATATATATATATATATATATATATATATATATAGATATACATATCTATCTATCAATATATATACATATATATATATATATATATATATATATATATATATATATATATATATATATATATATATATATATATACATATATATATATATATATATATATATATATATATATATATATATATATATATATATATATATATATATATATATATATATACCATGATCATCATCATCATCATATCATCATCATCTCTTCCTACACCTATTGACGCTAATGGCCTCGGTTAGATTTTGCCGGTCTTATCTATCTTGAGCATTTAATTTGATACTTCACTCATCATCTCCCACTCCACGCGTCATAGTTCTCAGCCATATAGACCTCTGTCTTCTGAATCTTCTAGCGCCTTGTGGGGCCACTTGGAAGTTTGTTGAACTAATCTCTCTTGTGAAGTGCAAAGAGCATGCCCAAACCATCTCCATCTACCTGTCAGCATGATCTCATCCCCGTATGGCACTCGAGTAATCTCTCTTATAGTTTCATTTCTGATCATGTCGTGCTATTCAACTTCCAATATTCTTCTAATGCCTTTGTTATCAAATCTACTAGATCTGTTGGAGATTGTCTCATTGTCATATCTGATTTGCTTTTTTCAATCTTTCACTAAACTCCAATTCTAATGACCTTGTATTCTAATGACCTTGTATTGGAGATCACAGTTCCTAAATACCTAAATGATTCTACCTCGTTAATCCTTTTTCACTCCAATGAAATCTCATTATCTACTGCACACTTCGTTGTTACCTTCTCTGCCTTTCTTCTATCTACCTTGAGCCCAACCTCATGTGATATTTCATACATTCTGGTAAGCAAGCTTTGCATGTCCTGTGGAATTCGGCTAATAAAGACAGCATCATCAGCATACTCTACGTCAGCTAGTTCCCAATTACCAATTAAGTTAAATCCATCTCCAACATCTCCAACTGTTCTACGCGTTACAAAATCCATGAGGCGGATAAACGTCATAGGTGACAACACATTCCCTTTGAGTGATCCGCTGTTTACTGGAAATTCATTTGATAGGACTCCACTAACATGAACTTTGCACTTCCTAGACTCATGAACGGACTTATAAAAATTTATATAATGTATTTAAGAAGGAATTTCATAATAATACAGTACTCTCCACAAACTTGGCGAGTGCAGAGAAGCAAAGGCTTCTCTATAGTACACAAATGTCATCAAAAGCGGATTTCTATAATTCTCTTGCGTTACTGTAAAACATGTCTGAAAATGAGAATTTGGTTAATACAGCTTTTACATTTTTGAAATCCTTCTTGTTCATCTCTCAGCTTTCCATACCTCTTTCTCCTATTTTTACTCTTTTTATCAACAGTTGTAGCTATCATTCATCAGGTTTTGCCTCTTCTTGCCAATTCTACAAAATAATGTTGTATTTGCAGGGGGTTGGGTGTCATTTAATTTTCAGCCAGTATCAACTCATCAGTTATTCATTTGTAACTAGGGGCTTTCCATCTCCTGAGTTTTCTAACAATAGCTTCGATTTCAAACACCATTGGCATATCAGCTTCAGGTATATCAATCAAATTATTCCCTTCATATATGATATTCATAACATCACTAAAGTGTTCCATTTAACTTTGCCTATCTTCATCCTCTGTTGTTATAACAGAAGTGTCTCTCTTTTTAATCAGTATATGCTTCTTCTTTGCTCCCATAAATATTTCATTATTAATTCTATGAGTGATTCTTACACCATAGCCTCTTCCTGAATTCATGGATTTGTCAGCCTTATCTGATATCCTGTCGTTCCTGGCTTTTCTTTTGACCTCACTATCGATACTGGGATATTTAGCATGCTCGACCTTTGAGGTTCATACACGCTCTAGTGATCGATATCACAAAGTTGAGGTGAGCGAGTGCATAGACTCTCCTAACCAACCAAGTTCTCGTCAAGGTCGTTCAGCTTGTGGTTGTTCCCCCTCGAAAACTCTCAATAATCTTTTCCTGTCTTTATCTCCTTATTATAATATCCCTCTTTTTCTTTTGATATCCATGGATTTCTTTTTGTAACTTCATGCCCCGAAAATTTACTACTAACTGACTTGTATGTTCCTAAAATCACTCAATTCTTCATTAATTGTCTGCACTTCGTCTCTCAAAGTCTCGAAAACTGCAAATAAATTTTTATATCTATTTGAAAATATTACTCTGTGTTCATCTTTCAAAAGATTAGTTTTATCAAACATAGGAATTCTATCTACATTTCTGTTCGGCGTTTTTAGTTTTAATTTCAGTGTGGCAATAAGGAACTGGTGTTCACTACCAATACCTGCACATCTATAGCTTCTGACATTTCTCATCATGCGTACCACTTCTCTTTTAACGCCATTTGTCCTTATTGAATAGTTTTATATATATATATGTATATATATATATATATATATATATATATATATATATATATATATATATATATATATATATATATATATATATATATATTTACATATCTATCTATATATCTATCTATATATATATATATATATATATATATATATATATATATATATATATATATATATATTTATTTATTTATATATGTATATATATATATATATATATATATATATATATATATATATATATATATATATATATATATATACCCACACACACACACACACATATATATATATATATATATATATATATATATATATATATGTATATATATATATATATATATATACATATATATATATATATATATATATATATATATATATATATATATATATATATATATTGCTTTGGTCCTAGGTTTCCCTACCAATCCCCTTACAATGTGTTTCACTGAGGGCTAAGATACCCAAACTATATTCCATAAATACATTCTCCACTTACTGTAACTTACCATTCTGATTCATAGTTCTAATATGAAAATTATATATTTTCAATTTTTCGATAGTATTTATAAAGTGGGAGAGTCTTAGCACCCCGGTACACCTGGGGCTGGATAATGTTCTGTCATCTTCTCTATCCATTAACTGACTAAATCCATAGAGTTCATTGGCTAGATTCATTAAAGGATAGGCCGTTCCCATGTGATGCACAGAGCCTATCTATCTAAGCCTAAGGTAAAGTACCCTGGCCGATCCTTACTAATTCTAGTATGATCATCCGCCAGGTTTCAGGAGTAAAAGTCGAAGAGATATCTTGACTATCCCCTTTACACCAATCTGTCACCCTGCTGGTAGTGACTTCGAGATTTAAGGGGTAAATTCTACACACCAAAACATCTCGTTACTCCTCCAGGTTACTCATTCGCTTAATTAACACTGGATAAAGATGGATTTGCTAATATATACCGCCTAGCACGGTAAATATATCCCCTAGCAAAGTAGATATACCGCATATCATGGTAGATATACGACCTAGCATGTTGGGTATACTGCCTAGCACAGTAAATATATTGCCTAACATGGCAGATATACTATTGATATTATTTTCATTTGTTGCTAGACTACAACCATAGTTGGAAAAGCAGCATACCATAAACTCAGGGGTGCCAACAACGAGAATAGCCCAGTGAGGATAAGGAAAAAAAGGAAGAACAAAATATTTTAAGAATAGTAACAAGAGAACAGATATCTCCTATTTAAACTATGAGAACTTTAACAAAACAGGTGGAAGAGAAATAAGATAGAATAGTGTACCAACCGTGTGTCACACAATTGTACATAATTATTTTGTATATATTATGCTTGTATCGGCGCTCTTCCCTCGCATTAAAAAGAACCAGAACAAACATGTCTATGTGTCGCCTATGTAATATTGTCATTTCTCGAACATGTATTTTCCTGTTGCCTTGAGGTTTTGTATACGAAGGAGAGTGTTCTTTCATAATACAACTCAATTTATTGCTTCCTGCCATTGAGTTCACAACCCTCTCTCGGCTCGTCACATTGGTGACCCCGGAAGTCGACTCACTCCCACTGCCTTCCACCCCCACCCCCTCGCCCCTCCATTGTTGGTACTATGGCAGACTCTGCAGCAGTTTGTGCTGCAGCCGCTCCATTCAAACTTTCATCGTTTGCCAGCGGAGAAGCCTTTGCTCGGTTTCAGCACACAGAAGTCCAGTTTCGCATCAGGGGCGTGACTCGCTCACCCACCGTAGGACATACACGCCTATGAACACTGTAGGCCTATGAATGCCATAGGACACGCCTATGAATGCCGTAGGACACACGCCTATGAATGCCGTAGGACACACTCGCCTATGAATGCCATAGGACACGCCTTTGAATGCCGTAGGACACACACGCCTATGAATGCCGTAGGACACGCTCGCCTACCCCGTGACGAGCCGGAGCGGTAACACAGCCACCCATCATCAACCACTCGCTCGAACCCCAACCAACGACTTCTACAGCCACTCACTACCGC
>NC_090737.1:78787373-78789873 GCF_036898095.1 Palaemon carinicauda | reverse complement strand
GAGGAAAAAGGAAAATATTTGAAGAGTAGGCTAACCTATTCGGTGTATGATATATGTAGGCCTAAAAAAATTATCCGTATCTCGACAGTGTTCCTACCTAGTACCATTTGACCAGTCAGTGGACGAAAGACTGTGGAATTAGTTCTTAACGATGCAATTCCCCGTACAGTTTTAGGCTGAAGGATCATTTATCTTCACATTATACTCACTAAACAAATTTCCAAAGGAAATTAATTTTAGCATATATACATCACAATATGTCAATAAAGATCCTTGCTAGCTTGTTGGAAAGAAAGATTACCCGTAAATTATCTGATGGTTCCTTAGTTGTGCTATTGGTATCATCGAAGAATCATAGCAGGATTTTGCAAAATTAGAAATTAAAACCATATTGCCAAATGATTTTTTTAAGGATGACAAATACAGAAAAGAACATATCACATTAAAATAAGAAAGAAAAAAAAAGATAAAAAAAAAAAAGGTTTTATGACTTGCTACCCTAAATCAAAAGAACGGTTAGTTGAATTATAAGTTTTTATTTTTGACTTAGGAGTCATATAGAAATAGAATAATTAGAGAGTTAAATTTTTCATTTACCCCAAAAACGGCGGGTGTTCCGTACTCATCCCGAGTTAATACTTATTTCTTTTTATAACCCAGTAATGCCAAGTGAAATAAAAGACAACAAAGAGAAAAGATAGAAACAATTAAACATGTCTAGTCGTAACGAATAGTTTCGTAGTATTTCTAATATATTAGAGAGCATCATGAAGTTCAAGAGTATTTCTTTGAAAGGTAGCCACGAGTATAGCTGGACATAATAGATAATATTATCACCTAAGGATACTCGTACATGCGACCTACTAGGGCATCACATCAAATTGAAAACGGATCCTTGTGGAATCTATAACACTGTAAGTTACCTGAAATCTAAGGAGATGAGGTTGAAAAAGAGGAAATTACCAACATGGAAATCTATTCATTTCAGAATTAAATGATTGCATATTTTTTCCAGCTGCAGAGCGCGATAGTAGGTAAAATCTTGTTCCATTGATCATAGAAATTAAAACCATATTGCCAAATGATTTTTTTAAGGATGACAAATACAGAAAAGAACATATCACATTAAAAATAAGAAAGAAAAAAAAAGAAAAAAAAAAAAGGTTTTATGACTTGCTACCCTAAATCAAAAGAACGGTTAGTTGAATTATAAGTTTTTATTTTTGACTTAGGAGTCATATAGAAATAGAATAATTAGAGAGTTAAATTTTTCATTTACCCCAAAAACGGCGGGTGTTCCGTACTCATCCCGAGTTAATACTTATTTCTTTTTATAACCCAGTAATGCCAAGTAAAATAAAAGACAACAAAGAGAAAAGATAGAAACAATTAAACATGTCTAGTCGTAACGAATAGTTTCGTAGTATTTCTAATATATTAGAGAGCATCATGAAGTTCAAGAGTATTTCTTTGAAAGGTAGCCACGAGTATAGCTGGACATAATAGATAATATTATCACCTAAGGATACTCGTACATGCGACCTACTAGGGCATCACATCAAATTGAAAACGGATTCTTGTGGAATCTATAACACTGTAAGTTACCTGAAATCTAAGGAGATGAGGTTGAAAAAGAGGAAATTACCAACTTGGAAATCTATTCATTTCAGAATTAAATGATTGCATATTTTTTCCAGCTGCAGAGCGCGATAGTAGGTAAAATCTTGTTCCATTGATCATGCCAATAAATAAACAACGGAATATTTCTCATTTTACCTTAAATTACTTTACGCAGATACAATCCGTTCTAAGATTATTATTTTTAAATGAATTTCCTACCACCCCCCTTCCACAAAAAAAAAAAAAAAAAAAAAAAAAAAAAAAAAAAAAAAAAAAAAAAAGGGGGGGGGGGGGGGGAAGAACCAAAGTAAATCCCGTGCTCTACATTTCCACAAATTACCTTTCTTACTTTTACTTTGTTGAGGATTTATATCAATAAAACAATCAAAATTAATTTGACATTTAGAAATAATTGCTTTTCTCCCCTTCGTTACAGTAAGTATGATTCACTTTATAAAAAAATATAAGGATGATGTGTGGATTCTTTTGCATATTTTATTTCTGCAACTCTGACATCCGGAAGGATAAGCACAACCTGATTGTCAATAGTGGTCTAATTCCATTTTTATAGATCACATGGTTATATCTTACGGTATATAAAGAATGGCGGAAAAATATTGATAGGCGATGAAAGGAAGAATATGTTACCCGCGTACAAAAAAAATGGTCATATATTCCATTTTCGTTAATGACTGACCAGATACAATGAAAGTAAACATGAGAATATAATGTCTTTGTGAAGGAGACATTAGGATTATAATGGGAACTGTTTGTTTCATATGATTTAACTAATGGTTTTGTATTCTAGTTTTTTAAGATTATTTTCACTGATACGACTGTGCGAACGGGTTTTTCCATAACTGATTTCAAACCAACAGAG
>NC_090737.1:78774873-78777373 GCF_036898095.1 Palaemon carinicauda | reverse complement strand
TGTGACAGCAGCTGAACCGCCAAAGGAAGACGAATCTAGATGACTTAGATTTCGTAAGTACATAACTGACGGATCTATTTTCACGGATACGACTAAACGGATTGGGACAAACGTTAAAGTATTGAGAGATACTGGGGCCGCTCAGTCATTAATTTTACGAGGGTCTGTCCCAGATGGATATGTATATAAGAATGATGAGTATGTCGTATTGGGTGGTTTCCCGAACACAGTGAATTCATACCCATTAGAAATTTTTTTTCTTAATACTAATTATTTTTCAGGTGAGGTAAAGTTGGCTGTTGTTGATAGTTTGCCAATTCCCAAGATAGATGTAATTTTTGCTAACGATTTATCCATTACAGATGAATCTTGTATTTTTCCAATTCTGTCTGTGGTCGAAGTAGGACACAACCACTGTCCTATAAATGATATTTTAAAACCTATATCTGTGATAACGAGGTCAAAGGCAAAAGAGGTTGACCTGGCCGAGGTCGAGTTGGATTTGGATGTGATTGATGGACATAAGACTGACTTTGTGACAAATGGTGTACTTAATTTTCGAGACGTGGTGTGGGATTCTAAGGCTTTTAGGAAAGCCCAGGCTGTTGAATTTAAAGAAGCAATTAGTAGTGATATTAGTGATTTATCTAAGCCAGTATTCTGTAAAGAGAAAGGGTTGCTTTACAGGGTTAGTAGGTCAGCTGTTGCACCTGCTGATCAGGTAGAAGTTTCTCGTCAGTTGGTAGTTCCTGATGAGTATAGGAACAAAATTTTGTTTTTGGCTCATGAAAATAATCTTGCTGGGCATTTTGGGGTCAGAAAAACTTTTCAGAAGGTCGCACAACATTTTTATTGGCCCCGAATGCGCAGAGATATAAAGCAATATGTACTTTCTTGCAAAGTGTGTCAGTTGGTGGGGAAGCCCAACCAAAAGATACGTAGAGCCCCACTCATTCCCATACCTTCAGTTGGGGAGCCTTTTGGGGAGGTGGTGATCGATGTCGTTGGTCCTCTCCCGCGGACGCGCGGTGGTAATGAATATTTATTAACAATTGTGGATCGGATGTCTCGCTTCCCGGAGGCTATTCCCATGAGGAGTATTCGGAGTGAAAAGATCGTTGATAATTTAATTGGCTTCTTTACTAAGTTTGGTATACCTCGCACTTTGCAATCTGATTGTGCTACTAATTTCACAAGCAAGTATTTTAAGAATAAAATGTCTGAACAAGGGGTAAAACACATTACCTCTTCCCCATATCACCCTGAGAGTCAGGGCCAGGTGGAACGGTTCCACCAGACCCTAAAGTCTATTTTGAGAAAGTTTTGCATGGAGTCAGGAAGAGAGTGGGATAAGGAGGTCCCGTATGCTTTATTTGCCATTCGTTCCGTTCCTAATGAGGCTTTGGGATACTCTCCTTTCGAGCTTATTTTCGGGCATTGTGTGCATGGGCCCTTGGAAGTTGTACGTGAACATTTGGAGGGGGAGACTCCTGAGATAAACATTCTTGATTATTTGTCAGGACTTCAAGAGAAATTAAGAAAGGCTTGGGAGTTTGCTAAAGAGAATTTAGCTGAAAGCCAGGAGGTGATGAAAAACAAATACGATGTTGGGACTCAAAAAAGGGTGTTTAAACCTGGTGATAGTGTTTTAGTTTTATTGCCCTTGCCAGGAAATCCTCTGATGGCGCAGTTTTCAGGGCCCTGGAAGGTTCTAAAGAAATATAATGATGTGAATTATTTGATAGAGACCCCAGGTAAAAGGAGAAAAACTCGAGTATGTCATATTAATATGCTTAAACCTTATGTAAGTAGAGATGTAGAATTAGTTGAACATGTAGACGTGGATCCCGTCACCTTAGTCAATGTAGAAGTAGACACAGAAGTAGATACGGTAGAAGCAGTAGTTAATAATAAATTATCTGTTACACCTGATGCATTGAACAGCAATTCTGAAATATTGAATAATTTACAAATTAAATTTCAGCATTTGGATCACGATAGGTCTGTATCATTAATTACCCTGATTAATGAATACAGAGATGTTTTTCAAGACACTCCAGGTAGGACTACGGTTCTAGAACATGATGTGGATGTGGGGGATTCTAAACCTATTAAACAATGCCCCTACCGACTTAACCCAGTAAAGAGAGACATTGTGAGAGAGGAGGTGCGATATATGTTGGATAATGATTTAATTGTACCCAGCAGTAGTCCGTGGAGTTCGCCTGTGGTATTAGTTAAAAAAGAAGGCGGACAACACCGTCTATGCTTCGATTATAGAAAGATAAATGTTGTAACCAGAACAGATTCCTTTCCTCTACCCAGGGTGGAAGATTGTATTGATCGTGTTGGGTCTGCCAAATTTTTGACAAAATTAGATCTTTTAAAAGGCTATTGGCAGGTCGGTCTTTCACCCCGGGCGAGACAGATTTCAGCCTTTGTGACAGGTGACGGCCTTTTCGAATGCAAGGTAATGCCATTCGGAATGAAAAATGCGGCT
>NC_090737.1:78754873-78767373 GCF_036898095.1 Palaemon carinicauda | reverse complement strand
TCCACGAGTGGCACTCGAGTAATTTCTCGTATAATTTCATTACTAAATCATGTCCAGACAATTAATTCCCAATATCCTTTTGAGGGATTTGTTCTTAAATATACTTAATCCATTGGAGATTGTTTCATTGTCATACCATGACTCATGTCCATAAAGTAACACCGATCTCACTAAACTGATATATAGTCTGATTTTTATATGTAATTTCAGGCAATTTGATTTCCAAATTTCAGTTAACCTAGCCCTTATCTGATTTTTTGTTTCAGTCATTCACTAAACTCAAATTCGAAAGACCCAGTATTGGAGATCATAGTTCCTAAATACTTGAAGAATCTGCCTGAATAATTCTTTTTCCTTCCAATGATATTTCTTCTTCCATTGCATCCTCTGTTCTCATCATCTCTGTCTTTCTTTTATTTATCTTTAGCCCATCGACGTGTGATATTCCATGTATTCTTTCAAGCAAGCATTGCAAATCCTGTGGTGTTCTGCTAACAAGTATAGCATCATCAGTATACTCTAGGTCTGCTAAATTCCTTACACCAGTCAAGTCCAATCCTTTTCCACTATCTATGACTGTTCTACATATTACAAAATACATGAAGAGGATATAAAACATAGGTGACAACACATTCCAATAGAGTACTACACTTTTCACAGGAAACTTATTCGATAAGACTCCAATAACATTAATTTGCACTTATTATGCTCATGAACAGACTTAATCAAATCTGTATCCTTACGAGGAATTCAATAATAACGGACTCTCCACAAAACTGGCCGGTGTACACTATAAAAGTCTTTTTCATAGTCCACAAATACCATCAAAAGGCGATTTCTATATTCTATACATTGAAGCAAAATATATCTCTAAATGAAAATTTGCTCAATGCAATTTTTTTCCTTTTCTGAATCCTGCTAATTCATCTCTCAGCTTTTCATCACTCTTTCTCTACAGTCTCCACAGAATAAGCATAATATATTTTGTCATAAAAACTGACATAAGTTTTATACATCTGTAATTATTGTAATCAGTCAGATCTCTTTTTTTCTATTTTGACAAACTCCCTGAAGTCCCATTCATCAAGTTTTTCCTCTTCATGCCACATTCTAGGAAATAATTTTGAAAGCAATCTGGGAGTCACTTCATTTTCGGTCAACATCAATTCGGTTGTTATTACATCGCATCCTAAGTCTTTACATCTCTAGTCTTTTTAGGATAGGTTCGACTCCAAAACGCAATGAATTCATTCATGGGCACATCAAGTTTTTCATCAGTTCTAGGTATATCAATCAAATTATTTCCTTCATATACCCAATTCATAACCTCACTAATGTGTTCCATCCAACGTTGTCTTTGTTCAGACATATCTCTCTTTTTGATGGGTTTACGCTTCCTCTTCTTTGCCCCCATATATATATATATATATATATATATATATATATATATATATATATATATATATATATATATATATATATATATATATATATATATATCCTAAATTTTTCATGGTGTATAGAGAAGAACTTTTTAAGAATCTAGATTAAGAGAGTATAAGACTTCATATTAATAAGGAATATCGTAATGAATTAAGATTTACAGATGACATAGTTCTGTTTAGTGTATCATGGGAGGGACTACAGAGGTGAATGAAGATTTAAATCTAAAAAGAAGAAATGTAGGATTGAAAATTAATATGAGTAAAACTATGATAAGGTCGAAATAAAATGCAGAGAGACAGCAAATAGGGGTTATGGACAAACCTCCAGAGATTGTTAAAGAATAAGCGTATTTAGAGCAGACAGTGTTTCCCCAGGACATGAGCCTGAAATTGAAATAAAAATAAGCTTGGTTTGAAGAGGTTTTGGTAATCAAAATGATATTGTGAAAAGTAAAATGCTACAGTTTCTAAGAAAAGTATGTAATCAGATGGTCCAACCTTATATATACAACAATTGGATCCTCACTCAAAGAGCTATGGAAGGAATAATGATGAGGATAACTAAAATACGGAAAATAAGCGACATAGATATGAGAGCAAACTAAATTAGATGACATTCTAACATATGAGAAATAGAAATGACAGGGCAGGACATATAATGATATAATAGATGGAAATTAATAATAACAGAATGAGTCTATAGAGATAAGCAGTGGAAGTAGCTGAAGAAGGATATGATGGATTGACGAGGTACGAAAATCTATGGGTATAGACTGGCATAGTGAGACCATAAACAGACGGGAGTGGAAGGACATGTCTGAGGCCTTTGTCCTGCACTCAACTAGTTACGGCTGATGATAATGATTCACATGTGTGTGTATATATATATATATATATATATATATATATATATATATATATATATATATATATATATATATATATATATATATATATATATATATATATATATAATGAGGAAAAAGGGATAATGGCATTTTTATTTATTAATAATGGGAATGTTAATATTAATATTTTGCGGGGTAAGCAACTGTGTATAACAAATACTTTTATCTTAGAGAACAGCACAGATACACATGGACACAACCATATGGAATTATTAAGAACTGCATTAATTATATCCTTATGAAAAAAGATACGGAGAACATCAGTGATAGGAACAAGAGTGATGAGGGGAGCAGACATTGGAACATCACATGCACTACTACTACATTAAAACATCCTCATCATATTTCGGATAGATAGAGGGAGAAATAAAGAACTAGTGAGATATAATCTGGATAAACTGAAGAATGAGGAAGTGAAAACAGCCTTCAAAGTAACAATAGGATGACGTTTTGGAGCTCTAATAGGACTCGAAACCACAGAGAAAAGTGGTGTCAGGGAACGAGACATATTCAAGGAGGAAGCAGAGAGTATTTTGGGAAGGAAAAGGAGATTATAACAACAGCGGGTCACAGAGGAAGTATTAGATGCATGCCAAAAGAGGAGAGGATAAATAAAAAGACAAAGAATGAAGACCCATCCCATGAAAACAAAGCAGGTTATAGACAAGAGTGCAGAGCAGTGGACAGTAGATGCAGAATAGCAGAAATAGCACGGATAGAAGACTTGTGTAAAATATGTGAGGAATTTTTCAGAAACGGCCATTCATTAGAGCTATTCACCACAGTAGAAAGATTAACACGGGGTTGGAAAAACCATGGAATTGCTATAAGAGATGCAGATGTAACAAGGTAATAGCAAAAGGTGAAGTTAAGAACATCTGGAAAACGCACTACGAGGAACAACTAAGGAAGTGGGATATGGGAAACTGGAGAAGATAATTCAGAAGTAAGATGAGACTTATGGAGCATACAGGAAACACCAGATCTCTTGACAGAAGTGAAAAAAGCTTTAGGAGCTACAACATGTCAAGTGGTAAAGCACCACGAATAGATGGAGTACCAAATGAGCTACTTTAAGAGAGTGGTAAAATAGTAGAAAGATGGTTGTGTAACTTATGCAAGGCTATAGTAGATGGACAAGAGGCTCCAAATGACCAGATCGAAAACCTTATAATTCCAACACACAAGAAAGGGGACACCACCTTGTGCAAAAATTATAGGCCTATCAGTCTATTATCACATGCTTATAAAGTTCTAGCGAAATCATACAAAGCAGTATAATGAGGCAAGAAGAGGAAATAATTAATGGGGCTCAAGAAAAATTTAGGGCGGGTAGAGGAAAAATAAAACATGTATTCACCTTATCAAAAGTAATAGAAAAATTCTGGGAGAAGGAAAAAGATCTTTGCGTATTTATAGATTTCAGACAAGCGTTTGAATCCATATGGAGGGAAGGAATGATAAAGATTTTGAAAGAATGGAGATTAGGACCAACAATACTGGAAACCATCAGGATATTGTATGATAGGACATCAACCAGGGTAAGAAAAGGACACTGTTTGACAGAAGAATGCAGAACCACTGGCGGGGTTATAGAGGGATACCCAATATCACCACACCTCTTCAACTTATATTTAGAATGGGTAATGAGAATGGCACTTGGAGATTATGAGAGTATCATAGATATAGGAGGGACAAAAATATCTAACAGGAGATATGCAGATGACATAGTGCTTATGGCAGAAACTAAGGAGGAACTTAAGAGTGTTGAGAATAGTGGAGGAACAGTGCATTAGGTATGAACAGAGAGAAAAACAGAGACAAACCGAGAGAAAACCATAAGTATGAAAATTAGATGATTAAGTGAGGCCTTAAAAATAAAGCTATCAAAGGGAGAAGTGGAACAAGTTAATGACTTTAAATAATTGCAAGTGATTTTCATATCAGATGGAAAGATGAATAGATGAAAAGCTAATTAGACTATTAGGACTAATAATGATCCCCACTGTGATATTTGGTGCTGAATGCTGGGTACCGGAAAAGAAAGAAAAAAAAATATTAGCCTTTGAGATGAAATGTCTGAGAAGAATCTCTGGTGTAAGATAGGAAGACACAATTACAAACGAGAGATTGAGAGAAATGGCTGGTGTTGAGGACGTAATTTTAATGAGAGTTGCTGATATTCAGTGGAAAGGATTTGGGCATGTACAAAAGTTGGAACCGGACCGATGGCCAAGGATAGTGCTGCATGGAAGAGTGGCCGGAAACAGACCGAAGGGACGACCAAGATATGCATGGGTGAAAACCTTCAAGAAAGCAAATAGCGGTGAGATATTTCAGCAGCTGGCACAAATAGCATTGGATAGGGATCTCTGGAGAGAATGGCGACATCAGATGCGGGACCCAACCAGGAGAATTCTGAACAGAATTCAGGCATTTATATATATATATATATATATATATATATATATATATATATATATATATATATATATATATATATATATATATATATATGTATATATACATATAAATATATATATACATATAAATAAATATATATATATATATATATATATATATATATATATATATATATATATATATATATATACATATGTATATAATATATATATATATATATATATATATATATATATGTATATATATATATATATATATATATATATATGTATATATATATATATATATATATATATATATATATATATATATATATATATATATATATACATATATATATATATATATATATATATATATATATATATATATATATATATATATATATATATATATATATATATATATATATATCATCTCCTACGCCTATTAATGCAAAGGACCTCAGTTAGTTTTCACAAGTCGTCTCTAGCTATAGCTTTTAATTCAATACTTAGATCATTATCTTCTATTTCATGCTTCATAGTTCTCAACCATGTAGGCTTGGGTTTTCTAACTCTTCTAGTGCCTTGAGGAGCCCAGCTGAATGTTTGGTGAACTAATCTTTTTCGGGGTGGGCAAAGAGCATGCCCAAACCATCTCCAACTACCCTTTATCATGATCTCATCCACATATGGCACTCGAGTAATATCTCTTAAATTTCCTTTCTAATCCTGTGCTGCTATTTAACTCTCAATATCCTTCATGGAACGGTTTGTTTTGAAATCTGCTAAATCTATTGGAGATTGTTTCATTGCCATACCATGTTTCATGTCGATAGAGTAACACCGATCTCACTAAACTGATATATAGTCTGATTCCTATATGTAATTTCAGGCGATTTTATTTCCAAATTTTACTCAACCTAGCCATTGTCTGATTTGCTTTTTTTCAATCTTTCACTAAACTCTAACTCAAAAGACACTGTATTGGAGATCAGAGTTCGTAAACCCTCAAGATTGTCCCTGATTAATCCTTCCTCCTTCCAATGATATTTCTTCTTCCATTGCATACCCAATTCTCATTATCTCTGTGTTTCTTCTATTCATCTTCAGCCCAACTTCGTGTGATATTTCATGCATTCTTGTAAGCAAGCATTGCAAATCCTTTGGTGTTCTACGAACAAGGTCAGAATCTTCATCATAATCTAGGTCTGTTAAATTCCCATTACCAATCCAGTCTAATCATTCTCCACAATCTCCAAATATTCTACTCATTACCAAATCTATGATGAAGAAAAACAACATATGTGACAACACATTCCCTTGGAGTACTCTGCTGCTCACTGGAAATTAACTTGATTATACTACATTAACATTAACTTTTCACTTGCTGTGCTCATGAACAGACTTAATGAAATTTACATATTTAAGAGGAAGTCCATGATAACAGAGAACTCTCCACAAAATTGGTAGGCGCTTGCTATCAAGATCTTTTTCATAGTCCACAAAAGCCATGATAAGTGGATTTCTATATTCTATACATTGCTGTACATGTCTCAAAATGAAAATTTGGTCAGTGCAATTTATGCCTTTTCTAAATCCTGCTTGACTGTCTCTCAGTTATTCATCAATCTTTTTCCTCAGTCTCTTTAGAATAAGCATACTATATATTTTCATAACAACTGACGTAAACGTGATGTCTTTGTAATTATTGCAACTAGTCAGATCTCTTTTTTAAACCATTTTCACCAACACCCCTAACTCCATCAGTTTTTCCCTCTTAATGCCATATTCTACAAAACAAACTAGCAATTTTTCTAGAAGTTACTTCATTTTCGGCTAGTATAATCTCGACAGTTATTCTATCCTAACCAGGGCTTAATATTCTATGGTGTTTTGAGGATATCATCGACTTCAAACACACTTAATTCATTAATGTGCAAATCAAGGCCTTTATCAGCTACAGGTATACTAATCAAACTATTCCCTTCATATCTCATATTCATGACCTGACTAAAGTGTTCCATCCACAGTTATCTTTCTTTATATTCTGTAGTTATAATAGATCCATTTTTGATGGGTATATGCTTCTTCTTCTTTGCCCCAGTTAAGATCTAAATAATAATTCAATGAGAAATTATCACACAATATCCACTTCCTAAATTCCTAGCTTTGTTAGCCTCATCTGTTTTAATGTATAAATATTCTCTCCAGTCATTCCTGGCTTTTCTTTTGAACTCATTATCAATACTGGAATACTTAACATGCTCTACTTTGTAATTTTGATTACTTCCTCGAAAGGTTTCAACAATCCATTTCTCTCTTTGTCTCCTTTATATAGTATCCCAATTATCATTTGATATACATGGCTTTTGCCTTGTAACTTTGTGTCCCGAGACTTCACTAACAACTGACAGATATATGTTTTTAATATCACACCATTCCTCATTGATTGTCTGCCCTTCGTCTCTTAAAGTCTCTAAAACTGCAAATCGATTCCTATTCAATTGCAAATATTTCTCTGCGTTCTTGTTCTAAAAGCTTAGCTGTATCAAACCTAGGTATTCTATCTACCTTTCTGTCAGGTGCTTTCAGTTTTTATTTCTGTGTGGCAATGTGGAGCTAGTGATCACTACAAATATCCTCACCTATATAGCTTCTTCCTCCCCTCTTTATTAATGTGAATGTGATCCATTTGTTTGTAATTGCCAGATGGTAAATTCCAATTATGCTTCTGAATAATCTTGTGTTGTAAAAGAGTACCTCCTATGACCAGATTGTTTGCTGAACAGAAACTTATGAAATGTGCTCCAATCTCATTTACAAACTCGCCAAGACACTCGACACCCATCACACTCTCTATCCCTTGATTATTCCTCCTAACTTTAACATTGAAGTTGCACATCACAATATTCATAACCCTCTCTGGGACCCCATCTCTTAGACTCTGCAGTTCTTAATTGTATTCATCTTTCGTTTCTTCAGGGGAATCATTTGTTTGTGCATAGCAAACTTTGATACTCATATTGCACTGCTTTGATTTGAGATTTGCTAGTAACAATCTACTATTCACAGATCTCTTTTTATGCTCTTGGTGTCATCATCAATCCTACCCCTTCTCTTCCAACTCCATCTGATATTCCTGAGTTGATATGTATATTGCCTTGGTCTAAAGATTCCTTACCGATCCCCTTACAATGTTTTCATTTAGGGACTAGAAATCCAAACTATATTTCATATATTTACTCTTCACTTGTTGTAACTTCCTAATCTGATTCATGGATATAACATTCCAATAACGTATTTTAAATTATTCTTTAGTATTTACAAACCGGGAGATACTTAGAACCCCACTACGCCTAGGAAAGGGGGCATTTTTTCATCTTCTCTATCCATGGTTGCCTAATCCATAGAGGATTCAATGGCTAGATACTTTAAAGGATAGCCAGTTCCTTGTGATATACAGTGCCTATCTGACTAAGGAAAGTGACCCCTGTTAGTCCATTCTAATTCTAGTAAGATCAACCACCAGACATTAAGAATGAAAGCCTAAGAGACAGTTTATCAATTGCCTTATACACAATCCGTCACCCCGCTACCAGTGACTTCATCGAGATTTAGAGGGGCATTTCCTTCACACCCAAAGCTTTCATTACTCTACCAAGTTGCTCATCCACTCATACAAGTATAATATATTCCACCTAGCATTGTATATCTGAAAACATATATATATATATATATATATATATATATATATATATATATATATATATATATATATATATATATATATATATATATATATATATATATACATATATATATATATGACGACAGAATGCCAGTAGCTGGGTATATTGTTTTGGGTGGTCGTGGCTTTGCAATAGTCACGCACACACACTTGGCCGACATCGTTTTCACCGCGGCTCAAGACATATGAGACAGGCGTCTTCTCCAATGTTGGTTGCATCGGGCTGCCGGGTTCTTGTTATGTCAAGGCCCGCCTTGTTGCCTGCCCGACAGGCATTGCCCTCTTCCGTCGGCGCTGGGAAGCTCCGCCGTTGGGGTCTTGTTTGGTTTGATTTTGGAGTTTTCCTTCTCCTAGCCTTTGCCTATCTTAAAATAAAGGAGAAGGCCTATAGGGGTCCAGTCTTGGTCTGGTCTCTCAGAACTGGCCTTAGCGGTATGGTTGAGCCTGCCAGGGTGGATAAACTACCCCACCGCCATTGCCCAGCCCATCATTGGGACACTCAAACCTCTCTACTGCAGCAAAGTGCTGGACCATCAGACATATATATATTTATGATATATATATATATATATATATATATATATATATATATATATATATATATATATATATATATATATATATATATATATATATATATATATATATATATATATATATATATATGTATATGAATATATATATATATATATATATATATATATATATATATATATATATATATATATATATATATATATATATATATATATATATATATGAATATATATATATATATATATATATATATATATATATATATATATATATATATATATATATATATATATATATATATATATATATATATATATTTATATATATTTATATATGTATATGAATATATATATATATATATATATATATATATATATATATATATATATATATATATATATATATATATATATATATATATATATATATATATATATATATATATGTGTGTGTGTGTGTGATGAAAATCAACACAATATAGTGCTCAAATAGAAATAAATTTCTACGTCAAACTTGTGATCGA
This sequence comes from Palaemon carinicauda, assembly GCF_036898095.1. Lineage (NCBI taxonomy): Eukaryota > Metazoa > Arthropoda > Malacostraca > Decapoda > Palaemonidae > Palaemon > Palaemon carinicauda. The sequence continues at coordinate 78,757,804 of NC_090737.1, read as the reverse complement.
ACCCCAACCCCTTCAAATGAAAGGCCATTTTGCTTTCAACCATGTCACCGGGGGTTGAAATGAAGTCGGAACCTATCTGCTAACTGCAGTTTCGGATTTAGCTGGTGAGACATTAGTCCCTTACCTGCGAGTTTTTCCCAGCTCCCCGATCCACTAGGTGACACAATTGATAGCATTTAATTCGAATTACCCGTAATGAGGCAATATGGATGAAAATCAACACAGTATCGCGCATAAACTAGAAATAAATTTCTACCTCATACTTGGGATCGACCCCTGAGCCCTTCAAATGAAAGGCCAGATCGCTTTCAACCATGCCACCAGAGGCTCAAAACACGTCTGAACCTAACTGCTAACTGCAGTTCAGGATTTACCTGGCGAGACATCAGTCCCTTACTAGCAAGTTTTTCTCGACTTCCCGGCCTACCAAGTGACAAAATTGATAGCATTTAATTCGAATTACTCCTAATGAGTCATCCATAATGACTCATTATGGGTGAATCGAATTAAATGCTAATAATTTTGTCATCTTCTAGGCCGGGAAGACAAGGAATATTCGCTGGTAAGGGACTGCTGTCTCGCCATGTAAATCCTGAACTGCAGTTTGAAGTTAGGTTCCGCCTTCTTTAGAGCCTTAGATGGCATTGTTAGAAGTGACCGGGCCTTTCATTTGAAGGGGCTAGGGTTCGATCACTACTATGAGTTAGAAACTTATTTTTATTCTAGCACGATATTGTGTTGATTTTCATCCAAATTAACTCATTAGGGGTAATTTGCATTAAATCCTATCAATTGTGTCACCTGGTGGGCTGGGAAGTCGGGGAAAACTCGCTGGTAAGGGACTCATGTCTCGCCAGGTAAATCCTGAACTGCAGATAGCAGTAAGGTTCCAACTTCTCTTGAGCCTCTTTTAGCATGGTTGGAAGTGGCCTGGCCTTTTATTTGAAGGGACAAGGGTTAGATCGCAAGTATGAGGTAGAAACACACACACACACTCACACACACACACACACACACACACACACACATATATATATATATATATATATATATATATATATATATATATATATATATATATATATATATATATATATATATATATATATATTACGGTAACATTGTGAAACCAGGGATTTCGTGAAATCCCTAAAACTTTCAGGGAATTTTCTATATTACTTTTTCACAATTGGATCTCATGAAATTATTGAAATATCTATTGATTTTGTGTATTTGGTGAAAGGATACTCTTGTTATATCATGAAGTGTCTGATGATAGTAAATATATAGAACAGCCGAAGATTTGTTTTTCATGTTATTTATAAATCATCTTAATATATAAAAACATCTATAAAAGGAAGTATAATGTATATTGATAACATAGGAATTTTGTATACATAAATAAAAAGGAGTGTAAACGCAAAGTTTTTGTGATAAATTTACAATATGTATCAAAACTCACCTAAAAATTCCTCTTCATATCAATTTTGCATAGCTAGCACACTAAAGCTAATGCTTATTTTCACAAGTTAGACTGCTGTGATACCAGCAATTACAAAGTCATTTTGCTTTAAAACACAGGCATCTGTTTGTCTGACACTGTTTCCTACAGTGACAGTTAGAACACCCTTTCCCACCAGAGCCTTTAGACCTGAAGGTTTAATGGAATGTAATGTTATGGACTATGTTGATCTCAGTTTCATTCAAGTCTCTGAAGAGAAAGGTAAAACTGAATCCTGAATTACTTTGAGCTCAATATCCTAGTTTTCACTGCAATTCTGTACAAGTCATTGTCATCTCTGTCAACAATAACTGCAATATTGTTTCTTCCTCTGTCAATCATAGGTATTAGAACAGCAACATTGTATCCAATTTCACCAAACTTTAAATCAAATCGAGAATGTTTTACCATTAATCAGCTTGGGATAACTGATTAATTTGCTCTTCTACGTTGATTGACTATGTCTTTAAGGTGCTTGTTAACGTGTGCAAAATTCTCGATTACTGTTGTTGGGTGGTTGGTTGCAGGTAGTGATGCTGGCTCACTGACAAGAGCATGTAGTTGCTTACCAGAGACAGAAGGTTTATCATCAATTTCTTCATCTGTGATAGAGATTTGTACATCAATTTCATCAGATGTTGACTCAGTATTGGTAGATGATGGGGCTGAAGTACAGCTAGAAGACAATCTATAGATTGTAACCTTTCAAGTATTTTAGGCTGGGGACTAGACGAAGTCAGGCCAACTTTAGAGTCGTCTCCAAACATTGTTTTGCCTGGTATTCTATTTGTTCTAGCGTGGTGAGCCTAATTTTTTGAGTCCAGTACGTTTTGACGCCGTTCTTTTGGCGACGATGATTTGGCGCCGCCGTTTTGGCGCCAGCTTGAAAATTTTCTGACCTGATATATATATATATATATATATATATATATATATATATATATATATATATATATATATATATATATATATATATATATATATATATATATATATATATATATGCACATGTGTGTGCATATATATTGCATGGGTCAAAATAAGCATAAAATTAAAAGAGTTCTATTCATTTTCAGCAATATAGTATTAAAAATGCTGCAAAAATTAAATAAAATGAAATATTTTCACCAACATGTTAATGCATTTCATAACCATATGCCAAACCACGTTAGTATTCCAGTGGTTCCCGTGAATCAAACTGCTGTACTATAGTTAAAATGCGTTCATCAGTCTTAATGTATTTTAAGCGTTTACGAGCAGGAGGATTCCCAGCCGTTAGTTGTTCATAATAAGAATCGCGTCGTTTCTGAATTCTCTTTATGCTATCGATGAATTTCCATTTAACTGGGTGGTTCATTCCAAGTTCTGCATAGATTTTCCTGTGCGTAGCTTCACCATGATTGTTTGTCCTCTCCTCACCTATTATCGTT